>NW_022280059.1:5627591-5647186 GCF_004355925.1 Anarrhichthys ocellatus
ACACACACACACACACACACACACACACACACACACACACACACACAGCGCTTGAATGGATTCCACATTGAAGCAAAGATTGATTTGCCACCATTAATGTGAATCACATCACAGTTTTGGCGTGTGACACAGCTGGCATTCATGTACAAAGTGAAATAAATAAATAGAAAAGTAGATAGGCCTATATCACTACCATCGGCATGCACCTCTCTCTGGGCTTAGGCCCTGTCCACGCTACTCCGTTTCTCCTTGGCTGCAGAGTTGACAAATAGAAACGATCTCCGTCCACACGGGAGTTTCAGCATCATTCTCGAGTTGATCTGCGTCCACATGGCAGCCTTCGAAGGCGGACAGCACGTGACCATTAACGTACACTGGGCATGCGCGTGACGGTGTAAACAGGAAGTGGATTGGTTGCTTAGTTAAAAAAAATAAAATAAAAATACGACAGAGTAATAAAGTAGTCTTTAATAATGAAAGGTTGTATTTGATACTTAACATCTTCCTCTAAAATCTCCCTCTATAAACTCAAACAGACAGTTCGTGGAAAGTTTTATTTTTCAGACGTAGTTACAGCGCTGCGGGTCTCTCTCTCTCTCTCCAAATTTACTTTAACATCAACACTTACACATAAACGTTTACTAGATCATGGGTCCATCAATGTGGTCTCTCACTCGTTTCCTCCGTGTTGTTGATGTCTGTTCTCACTAGTAGCTCTGAACATCATGTCCGCCTAGCTAGCTTCTAAGCTAATTTTAACATTACCGCCAATGGAGAAATCAATGTGGTCAACACACGTCTCTCACTCTATTCTGCTCTTGCTTCGTGCAGGAAAGCTTAGCAGATCGCTAACAGTAGATCCGTGAAATAAAGACCATGGAATCCGTAGAAGAGTTTCAAGACTTCAGTGTGAATCTTTCTTATTTGTAAAACTGTGGAAACACAATATGAAATATGGCTTTACAAACTGTTCCTATACACATACATGAACACAAAACAACAATACATGATATAGCCAGCATGTAACATGTCCGCCTAGCTAGCTTCTAAGCTAATTTTAACATTACCGCCAATGGAGAAATGCTAACCGCGATTAGCATTTAATACAACACAAATGTTATACTAAACACGCGAATAGAATATATCTACGTACATCTTTTCATGCTTCATAAATACATACTTACAGACTAAGGTCTCTCAAGGCTACCAAACGGAAGAAGTAAAACGTTAGTGCAGCGTGTCTTCTCATTAGAATCTAAAAACAACGAGCTGCTCCATAAGGCTGATGCTAGTCACGCCGCTCGCTAATCACTCCAATAACAGCTGCTTCCTCCACAAAAATGCAGACTTTTACTGCAGCAACGCTTGCAATTAGTTATCCATGTTGAAATGAATCGCTGGTAGCCCAGTTTGTTTTCTTCCGGGTACGGGTCACGTGATAGTGAGTGTGACGAATCAGGGACGGAGACGTCATGGTTGCCAAGAACCGATCCAGTAGCGAACACGGGTGTGGGCGTAATTTTTTCTAAGCACATCCGTATCCGACCGTCCACACGCAAACGCAACCCCGGAGTTCTCAAACACCTCCAACCTCGGCGGAGTTTTCAGATTCCTCCGTTTAGGGTGCTCCAAAACTCCTGCGTAGTGTGGCCGCTCAGTGTAAACGTAGCAAATACGGAGTAAAAACGGAGTAGTGTGGACGGGGCCTTACCTCATAGCACAATTTAATACCACTCACGTTTGAAAGAGACATGTGTGGTCTGCAGCACAGAGAGAAGACAGACGGTCTGGTTGGAGAGGTCTTTTATTTCAGAGCACATGTACACTCTCCTGGTTTGGAAAACAAGTAGGAATAAAGTAAAACAAGGGATTTAACTTGAAATAATTTTGCATCAATGCAAAAAATACTCCGGTACATGCACAGAAGCATTATCAGCTGATATTATAAAGTGTCAAAAGCAACCCCTAGTCAAAAATGTATTGGAGTAAAAAGTAAAAAAAGTGTATTCAGTACTGTACTTGAGAAAAGTTACTTTCCACCGCTGGTTTTATAAAAACAGTTTGGCTGTCATTATTTTCGTCTCTTTTACGGATGAGTGTATGGGTGAATGTTTCTATCTCTTATCTACTCTAGTTGTAATAGTTTGGCAGTAACCTGTCATATAAAAAGGTTTACAAAAGTTTGATCGATTGATAATGCATATCAGGACACTCACAACTTAAATCCATTCACAAAACATCCTGACCTTGTTTTGAAGAGCACATAATGGTAACTGATGCGTTTTATCAGTGCCTATAAAACATTATGCATCCATAATGAATCATAATCATCTCATGAATGGTTATGTCCTATTGTCTGACAACCTCCTAAAAGCCATATTACTTTTAAAGCTTTCAAAATGCATCGCTTGACAAAGAGAAAAACCTTGAAATTTCTCACGGTGAGAAGTTGCGATTCTTGATGAATCACAATTTACTGTGAGCACTCCGTTGTGCTTTGATAGCGCACGGTGACTCATACTGAAATACTGATTATTGTTTCTTACAAGTGTCTGGAAACTGCCTGAAAGGTCATTAAACACATTCACGCTTGCACTTCTTGCGATGCAGTAGGATGCAACTGCAAGCATATTGAGTGAGTAAAAATCTCCATTCTACTTTTGTCTCTATGAGACATAACTTCTCTGATCAATCTTTTCCTCTTCTTAGATGCTCCAGTGTGAGTTAATGGTCGAGGATGCTGGGACACTGAGTGCTTAATGGTTGTTTAGTTCATGGAACTCACTCAAACAGTGATGTGCAGTCTTGATGATGATGTGTCTGATGTTCAGGTCATGAGCCATTTATGTACTCTAACAGTTGAGGTCGGACTGCTGAGTGCTTAATGGTTATTTAGTTGATGCAAATGATTCAAAGACACTCATGAAGAGTGGAGAGGCAAATCTGGTCATTACAGTAAGTAGAGGATGGAGCTGGAGAGAGGGTTTGTGATAAATGATACTGCTTTTGAAATACGTTTCAGGGAAGTGGAGCTCTTTGTTTTCTCAGGCAAAAATCCGAAGCGTGTCCTGCCAGCTGAACCCGACGCTTTGGTGGCTAGTGAGAACGGGTGAATTAGACTCGTTTCAGAGGTGAAAGAGCGAGCCGCTGGCAGAGCATCAAGTGAGAATGTAAGTGAAATGGACAGCAGATGGCTCTGGTTCGTGCACCGGTTGTTTGGGACGTGCTGAGCATGGCAGGGCCTGTGCAACCCTCCAGACCTGGCACCCGTCCTGGCTTCCCCCGCAACCAGCAGGCTGTGAGTCTGTGCTGATGCAACCTGTACTACGCCCATCGGGGGAGGAGGTGAGCAACTGAAGCCCATCCAAGAAAACGGAGCCATTTATACTGAGAGAAAGTCTTCAGAAGGCCCAACATCAAGAGCTATTGTACCTGAAGATTGTGGCCATTTTTCTGTCACCATACACAACGCATTAAGGGAGTAAATATTTGAATTCTTGTGTACTACTTATCTTGTTTTAAAGCACAAACCACAAAGCTGTTTCGTTGTTGCAGAACCAAAAGGCCACACCTAAGTAACCACTTCCAGTAGTGGCTGTGTAGAAAAGGTCAATCAGCAGTTGCTTTGCCGGGTTTTGACAACGACTTTGACTTTCAAAGGTTTGTTTGGTGAAATTCAACAGCTCAGAATTATAGTTTAGAGTTAAAATACTATATTAGTCTGCAAACGTATTCACCTTAAAGAGGCCTCTTCGTTTTACACAGACAGCAAGTCAAGAAATAATGATGCAACACCTCAGCCAGATCAGCACAACTTTCCGTGACATCATCTTCCTCTGGTCATGAAGTGTTGGGTGGATGCAAGTTTTAAGAGGTGAAGCGTTTGTCAGCCAGTAGGGAGATGACAGGAAATGAGGGGAGAGAGAGAGAGAGAGAGAGAGAGAGAGAGAGAGAGAGGGGAAACAACATGCAACAAAAGGGCACCAGCCGGACTCAAACTGGGGTTGTTGCGTTCAAGGTCAGCAGCTTAACTCTAAGGCTATGAGGGCGCCCCAGTAGGCACATTACAAAAATGAGGTACTTACAGTTTGTTAAGATGATCGATTGGCAGCTTTTGCTGCAGGAGGTTTGAGTCAAAGGTGAGTAGTAGACCAACCAGGTGTTTATAGGCAGCATTAAATAGCCTGCACCTGGCATGGACCTGATCCTCTACCACGCTACAGGGAAGTGTGACCCTGAATCTTACATCAAAATCCACAAAAATCTACATTTATATTAAAATGTCAACTACTTGCACTATCTTGAATTACTTTACACATAATATGATAAAAGACAAAATCTGAATTTCAGATTATGCTTAATTATGATTAAAGTACACCCCTCCACTCATTACCACTTGGTACCTCCTGGAACCTCTGAATTGGTGTGTGGACATCATGGGGGACTCTTTGAGGCCAAACACCCTGGAGAGGAGGAATTACAGCAGAGTTTAAAGAGTTGAACAACGACTTTGCTTTTGCTGTTCAATTAAATCATTTGAGGTCAAACCACAACAAAAACTGAATTGGAACTAGCTGTGTGTTTTCCTCCACAGGGCAGGCCGTCAATCCACAAAACACATCACATCATTAATACACATAAAAATACCACCATCTCCATATGATACATTCAACCATAGAAGTTCTGCACATCCTGAATGATCCTCCAGGCCCATTGGCTGCTATTAAGAATAAGAATGTTTCTGTTGATTGACACATTATGATATGGGTAAGTTTGGGCAAAGATCGTGGTGACGAAAAACAAACAGTTATTAAGGTATGGTCAGTGTGTTTGGCAACAAAAACACAAGTTTGTGTTCATGGTTTAATAAAAGACACATGTTGATTGCAGGTCTGTGGTGGGACACAATCTCTGACCCTCCTGCATGAAAGTCAGTTGTGCCCCACGACCCATGCACATCCTTATGCTTTCTGCCTGGCAAAATAAAGGACACACTACTTCCTGCACTGGCACTGAACTTTGGCACTAGACTTTAATCATGAGGTGCGGAACCAGCCAATATGGACTTATAGCATTCAAGGATACACACATGCATCTGACAGTCTCGTAAATAAAACCTTCACTTTGTGTTCCGATTTGTGCTGCAGCTGTGTGCGTGACGAAGCTACACACACTCTACTGTGGAAGATGAAATATTGCTGTTTTTGAGATGCCTACTGCAGGAGGTAATAAATGAGTTAAAGATGTTGCTTTTGTTGACAGCGAGCTCTTAATTAAAGCAGTGTGCGATAACGAGAGTTCACCTCCTCTCAAGCATGCACTGCATTAAACTCAGCTGACACAACAGAAAATTCACATGCAACCTTAGACCTAGGGGGACAAATTACCCTGGCACCGGCCAGGCAGGGACTGTGCAGGAAAGGCGGGCAGCAAATCAATACAGTTTTATAGACCTGAATCGTGGCTAAATGTTCCTTCTTAGCTCTGCTACTTTCATCTCTCGGCCTTATGGCTGTTCAGTGGAGGAGGCAGGCGACACTCACACACATCCTGACTGCTGTGATGGAGATGATTATGCTTCTATTAGTTGATGTGAAGGTCTCTGTTCTGCCGTTTGGTTTTACAGTCGGTTCCAGTGCATTTCACATCGCTCTCTGCAGGTTCAGGTTACAAATGTACAAAAGCAAAAAGTGTTTGAAGTTTGTGCAACAGGACTGTTTTGCGTTCCAGATAAACAAAACTCATGGCTGCCATCTATGGGCACAACTGATACAGATTTGAAGCCAAAAACACTAAAGTGAGCTTTAAAAGAATAATAATACCAGAGAAATAGAAACGCATTTTAATTTAAGTAAAAGATGCAAAACATGAATGAAGAAGTTGTGTCCTTTTTAATTTAAAGTAATTTGGGGATCTTGCTTGTCTATTTAAATGTTGTGCTGCTATACTTCGACTCTACTGCATTCCAGAGGGAAATATTGTTCTTTTCCTCCACTACATTTATTTGACATCTTTATTGATCCAAAATGTAATCAACAAATAAATCATCATGTATTATTATAGCTCAAGCTACCCAGCAGTATATCAAGTGGTCAAAATGAACCCCACCTTTAACAGCTGTGTATTAAAGTGATGCTTACACGGTATACTGTGAATACATGCAGTAATATAAAACACATTATTCTGAAATGGATCATTCTGCATAATGAGTGCTTTCACTTTTAGTACTTTAGGTACATTTTGCTTGCTTATGCCTTTGTACTTTTATTGGATGAAGTAAAATTCTGCATGCAGGACTTTTACTTGTAACAGAGTGTTTTTACACTAATCACACATCAAAACAAAGTCAAATCAACCAAGCATGCAGTATGTACACTTGTTTATAATGATACAATCGGATTCTGAGATGAGCTGCATCCTATTAACCAGTGTGAGCAGTCATGCACCACACACACACATACACACACACACACAGAGGACGGGGGCCCTCAGAAATCCCTGTGGCGCCTCTTATGTACGCAATGAGCGCTCAACCAGTGCATTCCTGCAGCACATTGTAGTAGGTCTGCCCATGTTAACACAAGTTTCAACACAATGACAACAGAGTCTAAAGCGGCATTCCCACACTTTCAGCCTCTAACTGGAGAATCCATATCTTCCAGGTGTTTTCTATAGACACTATTTCAAATCTCGAGTGTCCCTGAGTGACCGCTCTCTCTGCCTCTGCCAGTAACACACAGCCTGACCTTCCTTTTACCTACACTGACTCAGCATTTGCTGCTTAATGTTAAGTGATTACAGTATGCTGCCGTTGACGCCCGGTGGGTGGGAGAGGCCTTTGTCAAGAATCCGTCCAACATCCTCTTAACCACATTTTAAAAGCGTGAAGCCATGAATCCCAGCTATCTGGACTCGCTGATGAGAGGCTAATTGATTTATTTAATGGAAAAAAAGTTAACGATGAACAATACGTTTTGCACTACGTCGTTATTGTGGAGCATTAAGTCCCTTTTAATAGCGTATCCTGACATCAATACATGGTTTTCATGTTGTAAGGAAAACACTTTTATTTATTTTTTGCAATTTTGGCAGTTTTTGCTTTCAAAACTGAAATGTAGAGAATTTTAATTTTAAAAATGTAGCTGATTTTGCACTTTAAACTCAGTTTCATCAAACAAGAGGCGAAGTTAACAATCAAATAGACTGAAAGGATGTCCAGAAACATGAGATGGACTCAACTGAATTCTGCCTTGAATTGAAGAGTTAAATAACTGATTGAAATGTCTCCAAAACCAAGTTTTGGAATCCCATCAGAAATAACTAGCAGTATGATGACAGCCACTAAAACTTTAGTATTTGTCAAAGTCTGATTATTACACCTTCAGTTTACCTTACAAGACCCACTGTTCTTGCTTATAATTAGATTTGGTTCATGTCGGGATGAGAGGGTTATTTTGAGCTCAAAAACTCACATGAATATGTGATACAGGAGGTAAGATTAATATACGAGGGTCCGGTTTCAGTGATTCAGGCCGCAACGTATGAAATGGATCGGTATTAATGAAACTGAATCCATCAATAGGTTTCACATTTTCTGTTCTATGTGGCAGCATTGAGACAGTCTGTCACTGATGCACAAATTCAAACACAAACGCAAGATTGATTTTCATTTTTAGGGCTGAAATGTTATATTATTCATGTACAGCCTCTAGAAAAATTAGGATAACAAGGATTTCTTTTGCCCGTTCTCACTTCCAAAGCTTGAAATAACGTGGCTTTGTCGATGTTCCTTGGCGTCTGACACCGACGCATGTTTAGCATGTGTATGCAACGCACCCATCCGAGGCATTATGGACAGAAGTGAGAGATAGTCCATGCAGGGTGGGTAGAGGTGGAAGGGTCAAACAAACACAAGACAATCATCTTGTGAGACTGCATGTCAATGTCACATTGGAAAGTAAAAGTAAACATTGGCATTGTGTCACATCAGTCATTAGTCACGGGAGTTGTTAGTGTCGTTTATTCACGTGACTCACATAAGTCGCGATAGTCATGTGACTGATTTGTCACTCGGTAGTCATGTGAGTCCCTTCATTTATAGCGCCGTTTGCAGTAACCCTCCGACGAACTAAATTTGAAGCATTGGTGTGAGCACAAATAAGCAACTCTTTGCCAACTTCAATGCCATATCAACATGAATTGGGATGATATGTCAATGTCGTTTTCACAACTCGTTTTTGCTGCCCCCATGTGGCTAAAAAAAATCTGTTTTTGCAGGTAAAAAGATCACAATTTGCCTTCATGTACGCTACGGCTTCTCCAAAATAAGGCAAACAAGATTTTTTTTTCTCCCCTCAAATTCATCCCCTTCTCCATTCAGGCCGGTATTCAACTTTACAAAACAGAGTACAAGACAGTAGAGGAAAGTGCAGAAGACACTTGTTTGTTTTGAAAAGTTGGCCAAAACCAACTGTGAGATAATTTCTAAACCCAGAACACTCTCGCCAAGGTAAACACACCCTGACCAGATGCAGTGACCCCTGTTGGCCTCGCTGGTGTCTTGGTTTGGTTGAGATGCACTCCTTCATTACAACACAGACTCTTTACCCCTATATAATTACTGACTCTCTCCTGGCCAATAGCTGCTTATTAATGACGCCTCGAATCTTGGAAGTAAAAGGAGAAAAGAGCTCTAAACTTCTATTCTGAGATTTACATTCCAGTTAATAATATTGAAGGGGGGGTTAGACGTTTTTGTGAGTAAAGTTGGTCTGACTGGAGCCAGACGCAGGGCCCAGACAGTTTTATTGCATTGTGGGATTACTAGCTGGCTAAAATGAAAGTGAATTGTCATGGCTAGCAGACCCCCGATCCTCACGGTTGCTGAAGACCCAACACATGACCTCGAAAGGTAACACAGCCCGGGGTGATTTTTAAAGAACAAACACGTACCTCAGCCAAAATAAGAAATGTGATTTGACATTTGCTCTGATATCACCACAGGGGACACTCAGACATTCAGCCAATTAGAAAAAAAAAGAAACCTGACAGTGCTGAATGATGTGAAATTAATATCAGGTGAGATTTCTTTCATTTGCAATAAAGATTTTCTTATAAAACAGTTATAACAATAAATAAAAGTAACAAATACACAAATTGCCAAAATAATAACACTTGAGCTTTTAGGTGTAATTTATTAACCTTTATTTACCCAGAACACCTCTTGAGACACTTTACATTTTACAAGAGAGACGTGGTTAATACGGCAGCATAGAGAAGTTAACGCACAGTCACACACAATTGATTAACAATGTTGACATAAAATAAAATAAATAGGACCAGAGAGGCATTAAAAACAGTATCATTACCAGTGAAACATTTTGTTATGTTTAAATGCCTATTATGCAGCAGTGAAGGAATTACTCAGTATACTGTTGTGTACTGTAATGAGAGGGGACCCTTATTAACTGTTACACCGCCGAACGGCATTCACAGCTTGCTCTCTGCTGATGTATCTATAAAGTTATAATTATATATCTACCTTTTGTCATTCCTAGAGAATAGGTTATCGACCTTGTTTTTGTGCATTGACGCTTTATTCGGATTTGTAAAATGACAAGCAAATTCAGTTTGAAGTCGATAATAGTTTGGTTTAGGCAGGGGGCCTGAAGTTAACCATCTGCATAAAAATGTATCTTTACCGAATCTTCCAAATTTGCTTATAAAAATAGAAAACCGAGCAGATGCTATTATAGAACCTTGTGGTACGCCTTTTGCGATCTTTAAGACTTTTGGAAGATCAACATAAACACACTTTGGCCTGTTTACTATAATTCAATGTGATTCTGCCCATCCTTTCCACCAAACTGTGAACAAGTGAAGCGGAAACAGTGAAGACACATCGGAAGCCTGCATCTCAGGAGGACGTAAAGGTCAAAGGTCAACATGTATACACCTATTATCATTCATCACACTAGCTAACGAATGGAACCAGAGAGTCTCTCCACCTCTGGCCATTTTCCAAGTAACCGACCCCTCCCTCCTTCATCTGAGCCGCTGTAACATGTGATTGGTCAGCGGGGAGCAACCTGGGATCATTACTGCCAATAAACCTGAGCGTGCATGAATCTGACAGGAAGGATAAAAGGTGGAGAAAAAAAAAGTGTAATTCGTTGGAAATCCATCTCATCTCGACACCATGTGGACAACAGCATGAGGCCTTAGCTGCTTTTATCTAACAATTCAGAAATGAAACGAAATTCAATCAACCTTTGTTTTCCCTCGTGCTGGCAGAGACAGTGGAAATGTTCTGTTTTGTCTTCAGTTTTCGGTCTTCTCCTCTTCCTCTGAAGCCGCGGGGGCAGTAGCCTCCAACTCCTGACCATCGCTGCGTGAGCGCTGCACTGGCCAGCGTTAAGTCTCAGTAATTAAGACTTCACGCTGTTCGACTTTAAAAGCTCCTAAATGGGCCTCCCGCTGCCTCCCGCCCCTCGTTGTTGAAAGTAATTTATTCGATTTGACATGAGTTGTGCTTCACCTCATCCTCGCCTCTACCGCAACACACGCCTGTGTTGCGGTGGAACAATGGAGTTCCTCTCCTCCTTTTGTCTGTATTTGCCTTTGTCATCCCTGCTTCTGTATATGATCGTCGCTGCGTTTAATGAAGCCAAAAGTGCCTCTGTTGTAGATGAGGTCGTAGACAATTAGGAAGTCAAGTGGTCAATCAGGAAACTATAGTGAGAAAGGAAAACAAGTCTAAGACAAATGCAGGAAACAGCAGATAAATACTGTACTTTTTATACTTCTTTGAGAATGTTTTTCAGTCCATTATACATTTAATGATTTAGTTTGTTTAGTTCAGTTTGTTTGGTTAAGTGACTGCTTAATTACACTGACCCAAATGACAAATTTATTGTCATGTTTAAAATGCCTAAGCCTGTAATGTATCAATAGGCTTTAGGCCGGATTAAGCCCCCGTGGGGCCCCCAGTGGAAAAAATAAGCTCTGGGTTCATATAAACCCATCGTTTCTCCCACTCTCTGTGCCTGAATTAGTTAGTGCCTAGTTTGAGGTAACTTTATGAAGCACAGAATTAGTTAGGAATATGCCTAACAGAGGTCACTTACCCAGTACTTTACTTTATTGAGAGAGTAATGCATTCATCAGGGTCCTTATATGTTTTATTTATAGACTTTATTTCTCAGGGAAAGTGCATGTTAATAAACAGTACTGTCATTATGCACATTACAATTAACATAAGATGGGTATGGGATAAAGAATCAAAGAGAGGGAGGGCAAAGACAATAATACTTCAAATACTTCAAATATATGAACAATATGAAATTAAAACAATATGAAATACAATTGTGAGCGTCATGAAAGGATATGACAATATAAGTCATGAAATTAACAAGGTTGTTGTCATAATGATGTCGGCCTCTATCTGTGAATGCCCTGCCGGCCCCTGCAGTAAATCAGAGCCATAAATCAGATATGTTAAGGCCGCGCTGATGTTGTTGTAACAAAAAAGCACATGTCCTGACTGTAAGCCCGATCCCTGGTGATACATCATCCAGCAGAACAGCTGAGTGTGACAGGCTCATCTGTCCCAGTCAGGAGAGGTCTCCCTGTGATAAAAGACTGAGGAGAAGGGCTGCAAAACAAAAGGTAGCACACACAAATCAGAGCTAAACAGCTGTATGAAACATTATAAAAATCCAATCTGACTGATTGATAATAAGCTGAGCTTGCGGAGGCTTAATGTGAGGTGAGGGTTTTATGGCCACTCTTAATGCTCCAAGGACTTGGAACTAACAACAACAGCCTCCGGTGGTGGTCTGCTGGCTGCTGAGCTCTGACGCAGAGGCAGACAGCAGTCACATGACGAGCGCCGTCACGTCCACAAACGCACACAGTTGGTGGTAGCCGAGTGGACGGCTGGTCCGGCTGTCAGACAGCATCTACACGACCCCGCTGTCCAACTGTTGGCAGGAAGCATGCAGAGGGGAGTGGCGGGTGTCTGGTCAGCCGGATTAGATGCCGCTTCTTGGGCCTTGCAGTAGTCGCAGACTGACAGACACAAGCAGGTGAAGGAAAACAGCTTTAACACTAAAAATAACACAAGAGAACAGCAGACATGCAGACATGCAGACAGACAGAACAGACAGAAGTCCCTGAAAGTGATAGATGGTGCAATTCTTATGTCAATATGAAGTCTTTTTTTGCAGCGCGGCTCCAGGGATGGCAATGCTGGTCGTCAGTCAGTCGGTTGGTCCACAACTTTGGCTCAGACTGAAATATCTAAAACTAATGACTGTGGTTCTGAGAAAAACATCTTGACAACAATGAAATGGGTTACAAGGAAATTTGCTACTTACCAACAATTTTGGTAATTCCCTGACTTCCCTGATACTTTAGCGCCACCAGCAGGTCCAAATTTATACAATGAAATATCTCAATATTTACTGAACAGATTGGCACAAGATCTTGCACAGAAGATACCAGACGGTGGATTCGAATGCCTTTTGTTATCTCCTGACTTTTTCTCCAGCGCCACCTGCAGGTTGACACGTTTGGTTCAGAGTAAAATGTCTAAATGTCAAACTATTGGATGGATTGTCATTAAATTTGGTACGGGTGTTCATGGTTCCCAGAGGATGAATTGTAATAATTTTCTCTAGGGCCATCAGGTAAAAAATGATGTGTCCAATTATGACTAAATAACTGCAAAACGAATGGCATTCCCATCAGCTGTACTTTGTGTTCAGGGCTAATTAGCATAAGTTAGCAGGCTTACTTGCTAAAATAAGATGGTGAACATGGTAAACATTACACTAGCTTAGCACCAGCTTTTTCACATTCTTAATGTGAGCTCACATTGTCAATCAAATTAAACCACTGCTGCAGCTAAGCACTTCCTCACAGAGCTGCTGGCATGACTGCAGACTCTTGTTAATTGCAAAATGTAAAGTTCCTTCATGCCCCGCACATATTTTTCCAGCATATAGTTGCAGGTCCAGTCCAGCTGTAGCCTGCTCCATTCAATTGTGTGTTGTTGTTTCCTTTTACTATACCCTACGGACATTTCCCAGGGAACATTGCATTGTTTTGCAGGGATTAAAATTCACTGAAGATTATATCTGCTCCAGCACTGCTGAACAATGCTGGAGGGTGTGGGGGTCTCCGTGTCACGGCCCAGTAAGATTGCTGCCCACCCATTCTGATCAGAGCCTGTGGCATGCCATGAGCCCAATTAGAAGCTGATCCATAAGAAAAACTCAGAGCCGTGTATGTTAAACCATGTAACTGTCTGCCCCTTGCACTCCAACACGTGCATGGTTTTGTCTTTAAAGGTGCCCGTTACAGCAGTGGGCGGCAGAGATGGTCAGTCTGCCAAAAGGAAGAATGAGCCTATGGATATTTTCTTACCGTTCCCACTACCCTATCTGTGTGTTTATACCTTATTTATTAGGCCCCAGAGAAAACCACTCCACCATGCCAGTTTAATTTCATATTGTGCAATAATGCTGCTCTCAGTACTTTTCTTTAAACTGTCTCTGGAAAACCGTCTGAGTCAGCAGAGAGAAACGCAGGCAGCGCTTCAGAGCAGCGAGCTTTTCCACGGCGGCAGAGTGAGCTGGGAACACAGACACTGATCTGTGAATGGCCTCGGTGCAAACTAGAGCAACAATGTGGCTCGTCTATGAAAACCTTCATTGTCTTCGCTCTTGGTCTCAGAGTAGTCGCTGCACAAAGAGGGTTTTGTCACGGTGCCCAACCTCTCGTTGTTCATTCTGCAAACAAGTCAATTTTACTCCTGAAAGGTGATGGATGTGGGAGGCTCTGGGAACATGCCATGATTCAGATCTCTCTTTTGCTGTTGTGAGGTTTTTTTATGAGAAACATTTGATAATTCTTTCTGCCTGCAATAGAAAGTAAGTGTTTTCAATACTGCAGCTTAAAGCAGATAATCAAGACGGCTTCCCTGCATCACTCAAATGCTCCCATTGAACATCACAATAAAAAAAACTTACACTTGTAGCTTGTACGACACAAAAGGCAACATGAGACAGCAGCTGTTTGCAAACAGAGCAGAGGCCACAGGTTCCTCAGCAGAAAGAGTTTGGGCAGTTGTTATTATCCTATTGTAAGACCAACTCCAGAGGGAAATATCCGGCTCTTTGGCTGCTAAATGCTCCACTATGTTCACCAGCTGATCGCTAACTTTGTCTGCTGTGTGGTGCTGGGCTGGGTTTTCACTGTAAAACAATGCTAATGAGGAGTTAACCAGAAGGTCACAGGCTGTTAAAACAAGACAATGAGCTGACAGACGCTATAAAGGTAACGTAAAGCTGAGGGGGACGAGAGAGTCGGGTGATAATTCTCTGTGGGTTTGTCACTACGCGCGACTCTTTTCACATTATAGGTGGTGATTTGATCAATTATAGACATAAGGTTGGTAATCTTCAGAACTAGATAGAATATGCTATTTAAAAAAGTATCCAACCAAAAAACGCAGTCTTGTGTTGCCAACTCTTCTTATTTTGTCAGAGCGTTTGATTAATTGATTGCTGTCGGGATGTCATGAGAATTTGATCAAATATAACTAAAAAAAGTTACCAACCATTCCTATGACAAGTGGACAACACCAACTGCTTGTGACTGAAGACTGAAGAGATTTTTGATGTTTTTTCTTGGTGCTCGTCGCCACTGTCTCAGCCACAGGTGGCTGCTGTCCTGGAGCCTCACACACTTCACACCGAGAAGAGGGCCGGCGAGACCGCAGGCCATGTGACGACATTTTTGTTGTAACTGCTCCGCACTCTCCCACCCTGTGCAGCATTTCATTATTTCCAAACCCATGAGCTCAAACAATTTGTCTGTTCAGCTCAGTCAGCTGTGGCCTTTGAAGTGAAGCTCCCCGGTGCTGCGTTCGTGTTCATGAGCTGACAATCAGTGTTTTTTGGAGGAGGAGGAGGAAGGTAGCACAAACTAGAAGTGGCCACCTCTCTTTCCTTCTGTGTGAATTAATAAATCACGAGAGGTAACAAAAGAAAACAACAGTGGCGGTACACAGGCAGTGAAAAAGAAAAAAAGAGGCATTTTTACAGGAATAGTTTCTGAAGGTTAAAGTTTGATGTAGAAACCCGTCTTGACTTTAACATCTTTGGGTGGGGTCTTGAAGAATGTTGAAAGGACTCGCTGCTGTTTTACGAGGTAGCAAATCTAAACACATTTGCTGACGGATTCATTAAGTGTGAAAAAATGCCCCTCGCAGCTATCGGCCAAACACCGAAGAAAGGAAAAAGGAGCGGTAACCCAAGCCCACCAACACAGCGTTATTTACCCACACTGCCTGCACAAACATGCAGATGTTAGCAGTGATGGATTAGGCCGGGGTTATCCCGGTCAGGCAACACCGTGATAATAGAGTGAGTGCTTTTGGGCCGGAGCGACATGGACGCTGAAGTGATGAAAGTGAAGTCCAAGAAGGGAGATTTCTGTCCAACATGCCACAGAGGATTAAGTATCTGGTTTCTCCTCCTGCTCTTAATCTGGACCAGAGGGGGCCACTGTCACTTTGCTAAACAACACATATTGATAGTGTTTGTGTCACCTCCAAAGCCAGGTTAACACTGGAGATTAAACACAGGCACTTAGAGTGGGAGGACTTGGATTAGGGATGCCATTGTAAATTCCCTTGTAAATGTTCTGGGGGCATAATTTCAGTGTGATAAATTCACAATATTCAAGGAGACACGTCTTATACTCTTTGAGGACTGATGGGTGACAGGAGGGAGTTGTGGGTGGTCAGTAGCCGCCTGCTCGATGCAGGTGTGATGAAAAAAAAAAACACAACCCGGCAGCTTCACTTGTTTTATTCTGTGAACCGGTGATGAAGAGGGTGCTGAGTTAGACGGGATGGAGAGCTGTGTTAAATGGGTCAGTTAGTTACCATCACAGGTGTGGACAGTGGAAGAGGCAGAAGGTGACAGAGACTGATGGCCACCGGCTTGAAAGACCGAAACACCTTTACTTTGTGTTTGGGAGAAAAAAAGCAATCTATCCATCCATCCATAGATGCAACTCACTATTATTTTCATCTTCAATCTGTCAGTTTTGTTTCCCGGTTAACCGATTAATGATTTAGTCTTTAAATGTCAAAAGCATGCCCATGATAACTGACAAACGATTCGATTCATTATTTATCAAAATAGTTGTTGGATATGAGCTTGAAGGTTCCTTCTTGGCCTTGGAGATAGTATTTGGAATAAAACTTATTATTCAAGGGTGGCTTGTTAAATAAAGAACTAAAGGAAAACCTGGGAAAGCCTCACACTAAAAACTATGAATTATTTAAACTAACAGATTTCAATGTATCTGATATCTGCTTTCTTCAGGAGACAACGCAGAAGTCACTGGTATTTATACAATCTAGCACAGGTGCTACAAATCAGGGCAACGTCAGAGGCCGATCTCAGGGAGGCCGGAGACCAAACACAAGTCCACACAATCAGGGAATCAACCAGCACAAATGTCAAAATAGAATACACTTACATACCAAAAAAATAAGAATGCACAATACAAATTCAACGAAGAAGAAACATTGATCAATATCAGTTGGTCGCAGAGACCTTTGCTACGTGAAATCCCTCTCGCTCCCAGTTTCTTGTTTGTATTTCAATTAGAGACGCATCAATACTGAGACTAACATCGGCTATTGGATATCGGGCCAATTCAAAAAAACTGGATCGGGTATCAATGGGCCGACCTTGTGTTAGATACCATTATTTTAATAATTAACAATTCAGCACATTTATATCTACGTATCTATTTGTTTCATTGTATTTTAAAAAGTTAGGAAAGCAATGTTTAAGTCAAGCTTGGCGTTGCCTTACACAAAAAAGAAAGATCCCAGGTCCTTCCACTCAGTGGGAGGTTATTGTGAGGTTACAGCGTATTGATTGAACACTCGTATCAGACCGGCTCTCTGTTTCCACCCACACCTAAAGTCCAGGTATCGATATTGGTATCGGGACTGAGAAAGTTGGTTGTTGCATCCTTAGTTTCAACTGTTGCTATATCCGATAAAGGTCAATGTCAAAATGCGATACTTGAGCTTCCGCTGAAAGCTCTGGAAGAAATCCAGCAAGCGGAACTTGAGAGAAGATGTTTTTGTCAAACGATTTATGGATTATTATTAGACAAATGGTTAATCCCTCATGTAGCTATCATTGTTATCCTGATTTAAGAATCATTTTTTAACATAACAAACTCACCACAAGGTCCATTTTGGACCTTTCAATTGTATCCCACGAGCTTCATCAGTTTTCATGGGGATTGTTGATATTCTTTTTTGCCCTTTTTGAGAACTCGTTCTTGTTGCTTAAAAGTGGTGACTGAAGGTTCCTTCTTTCAATCTCAATTGTAACATAAAGTATTTTGCAATTATTGAAGAAGTATGTAATGCAGTAACGGGAAAAGTTGAAAAAGAGGAACATATTTTCTTATCACTACAAACTGCCTAAAAAAGAAAGAAAGAAACAAAAAGTCGAGACATTCTTAACAAAGGTTCCTCCTGCAGAGGTCCTGTACTCGTTTGTAAATGACTTTAGATACAGTCCCTTGTATCGATCTGTAAAGATCTCAATGGATATGAGCTAAAAAACCCTGATTCAAGTTAAATAACTTAATCAAGGAAAATATAAATATCCTCTCTGTAAGCAGAATCCCAGGACACATTTGCGTGCAATAATAATGGTCTTTTATTGCAAACAAAAAAACAAAATACAATCTACCGCACTTCCATCTCTGATTCCATCAATCATTCAAACAACATACAAAATAATTGGTCAGAAACTCTCCAGAACAAATATAAAATGCAGTGAAAACAGGCTCACCCACTACGGTATCGTGAGAGCGGCACTTCTCGAACGCACATAAGATAAACTAACGCTCTGTGAAAATTACAGACCTCTTACAAAAAAAACAATAAAAAAAGAAAATAGCCAGCATATTTACAGGACAATAATATTTTCTTTGAGTCTGGCTCGTCTACATTCCCAGTGAAACTTTACTTATTACTCAGTAACTAAATTGTTACATGTGTCCTTTTAAAGCATATAAGGCATGACATAATCAACCTTTTGTCTATTCTGATAACAGAAAATCTTAAATATCAAGATGGAAGACATAGTAACAGACCAGTCGGTCCTCCTCTTTGACGATATTAATATCCTTTATATTAACGCTTGTTGTTTTTCAAAGTTTCTGTGCATTGCTCAGCCCGTCTAAGGCACCAACTATTCAGTAGGGGAGTCCAGAACAACCTGTACATGAGCATATAAATCAAACCGCTAATCCTACGCTAACCGATTAGCATTATGTACATGTGTATAAACATTACTGATGAGAAATAATGAACGTAGAAGGTAGTGAATAACTTAATTTACATGCAACCAGTTGGTGAGTGATCCAAAAGAATAAAAAAAACAAAAAAAAAAAAAACTTAAAAACATTCATGACTTCAGCTCACTTTGCTTTTGTCAAACTGTCTTTAGAGATGAACAGATGCTGAAGGAAAAAGATCACTTTTAGAACAGAGACAACATTTTGCATTACCACAATAACAAACAAGTTGACAGCTATGAATCTGCCATACATTAGAAAAAAATTAAAAAATGTGTGCATGCAGACACGGATGTGCTATATATCAGAGTTTGAGCACTTTAGTTGCCAAATGCAATGAGAGAAAAAAAAAAGAAAAGTTAATTAAAAAGCTGAAGGGTTTGAGACGACGACTGCTTTTCGAATGTGGGCTGCAGTGGCAGATGTGTGGTGGATGGGAGCGTGTGCATGTGTGTGACGATGAGTGTGAGAGCGAGATTAAAGTAGTTTATTCTCAGACATCTAAACCTTTTGACCAAAGCATGGCAACACGAGGGCGGAGAAGGGTTAAAAAAAATAAATAAATAAAATGCACCCACAATCTATAAAACCCCCAATAAGAAAGGGGACCTCAAAATATGCCCCCCCACACACTCCACCCCCGTCCGGATTGTAACACAAGTATATGGTTCTGTCATCTAGCAACACAATTGACCAAACAGGGATCTTTCCAAAAACTGGTCACGTTTTCCTTTGAAGCCCCTTTGATCAATGCTTTGCTGCTGAGCAACCAATGAAAGAAGAAGCAAAAAGAAGTGGGAAAGTGGAAGGTGAAATGAAGCAGTGAGAGATGAGCTCATTCATGAGGTCAACTCTTTTGTTTCAACGGAACGTCACCGGGTTTGTTGATTGTAGGAAACGGGAAAAAAAAGAAACATCCCTTTGGGAGGCATCACACAGACAGCTCTAACCTAGACGCTTCTTAAAGCAGTTTTTTTCACTGGTGGATTAAGTTTCTAGTTTCCATGATCGCTGTAGATCCTCAGAGGAGCCAAACCCCCAACATTACAGCCTGCTCTGTGATCAGCAGTGATGTCAGCCGCGCACAACGTTTCCAACTGTGCTGTGAGGTATTTGCGCAATCATACTTCAAACACGTACTTAATAAAGCCGAAGGATCAGTTTATTAGTGCTCTTCCCCCCCCCCC
>NW_022280059.1:5647286-5651720 GCF_004355925.1 Anarrhichthys ocellatus
ACCACCTCATTAAAAAAAACACATGATCTTTTTTTTTTTCCCCCCCCCCCCCCCCCCCCCCCCCTTTCTTATTTCTCCCCCCCCCCCCCCAACAAGTATTTTGCTTATTTACCATCATGAATCACGGCCCTGGAGTGTCGAGCGGGAGCAGTGAAACTGTTGGTGGTTCATGGAGCCACATAACGTCAGATGATGACAGCTGTGATGGTCACATCTGGTATTTATAACTCACAGCTTTGATCCCACGTTTAAAATAAAAACTATAATGACCAATTGGTGTTTGTGTGCAGACAGAAATCAGACGATGCAGAGGAGGGAAAAGGGGAACGACAGCGATGCAGCCTGTTATCAAGGCTAAGTGGAGTGGGCTAAAGCCTGGTTGGCTTCCTTTGATGTTCACTTCAACTGTAATAATGGAGTTGTGCTTTTTTACTGCAAGAAAGTGACAGAGTTAACACATTTCAATAGGCTAATGATAATAGCGTAGTTGGTTAAAGTTATAATCCTTAAGACTTTCATGACATCCAACCCCTTTTTTAATACCATTCATGATCAGCATTTTTTCTGCAGTAATTATCTCGCTGTAGTTTTTATTATTAGTGGCAGGGTCCGCCATTCCCACAGTAAACAAGAGGCATTCAGAGGAAGCAATGCATGCACGTAATCCAGCACGGGGAGGCTCTTATTATGGAAGAAGATAACAGTAATTCTCCGTTGTTGTTGTTAGCGGACTATATTGATTTTTTTTTTACAAGATTCACTAGTTGCCCCTCTTGTAAAGTAGCTGCTCAAAGACGGTTTGCTGCAGGACTGAAATCTTAAGGATTACAACTTCCAGAACAGAGATATCAGTGAAGCAGATCAGTTGAAATGAGGCTGAAAGTAAAAGTACTTCCACAGGGAGTGGCCTCTCTCTCTCTCTCAGTCAGGTAACATGAATACTTTACAGAAAATACCGTGAGATTGAAGAAGCCACAGAAGAACTTCACCAAAGGTTCACAGGGATTTCTCTTGGTAATGTACTCGCGTCAGTCAGTTTGCTTTCCCCTCAGAACAATGCCTGTGTGATTCTCCCTTTTTAAATCATGTGAATGACAAACCTTCCCTTTAACTAAAAGATACATTTTGCTTTTAGAAAACTCATGCAATATAATTTGCTTTAAATACCGGTTGCAGCCATGATAAACATTTCAACAGTATGAAAAACTCTGGAAGTGCTCAAAAGACCATTATGAAAATGCCACAGGAGTCATGAGGTTTTATGGGAGTAGAGCTCAGGGATATAAATACTTCACCGACAAGAAGCTGAACACCTGACCTTTGACCTGTGTTAAAGACAGGTGCAAACACAAACAAAGCAGAATACAAAACCTCATTCACATCAGTGGAAACTTCACTGTATGCCAAAGCCTCTTAAGCCTACGCAGATAACATCACCGGGGCGTGGCAGATCACTTGTAGCTCCTTGAAATGCTACAAAAGTGTAATACAATCCACAAACATGTCCTTAAGGTTAAGTGGTTACAATCAAGGCAGAGCCGTATTGTTCAAAGAGCTCATTGTGAAACTGAGTTTAACTGAAATGACGCCTTCATTTATATCTGTCACTTTTTAAATCATTCTCAGTCAGTCGGTCGGTTCGTCTTGTCTGTTTTTTTCCCCCCTCGGCTCCTCAAACATACCACTCCCTGCGTGAGATCACAGATCCGTCCACGTGGGACACATAGTCGCCGTCTGTACCATTGTCATAGCAGTCCTCCGGGAGGTAGGGGGAGCCGTTGTTCACTGTGGGGCTGTGCACGGGAGGCCCGCAGGGGTGCATGTTTTGGGTGTTGTATTGATCTGGGTAGTAGTTTCCCTCCTTGAGGCCCCTGTGGGCATCCCCCTTGTCGGCCCAGTCATCCCTATCCTTGTGGTCGGGGGTGTAGTCGGGGTAAATGATGTCTCCGCCCAGTTTGGGTTTCAGCTCCTGGCTGCCTTTGCTCGTCTTGTCCCCGTAGACCTCCTGCAGCTCATGCGGCTGCAGCACGTCCAGCTGGGACTCCTTCTGCATGTCAGAGGGTCCCAGGTACTGTTTGGTGTAGTAGTCCCCCCTGAAGGTCCTGCGCTGTCGCATGAAGCAGACCCCGCCGAGGATCAGCAAGAGAATCAGGAATAAAACTCCGCCGACAACGCCGCCGACTATGGTGCCCAGGCTGCTGTCGTGCAAGGAGGCCAGGGTCGGGGAGGTGAACAGGGCTCTCCGCTCGTCCACGGCGGTGCCCGTTCCAGCGGTGTCGTGTAGGAGGAGGGCCGCAGTGGTGCTGGGGGCGGCCGAGGTGGGGGGAGGATCTGCAGAGTGAACACGTGATGAAAAGGTTCAAAACAGAGAGGAAGGACAGCAGATGGAGTGAGGAAAAAGACCTCACTTTATGTTCTGTAAAGACTGGCCGAGCATACTTGAACGGTTTTTAGGATTCATTTATATCAACACGGTGCAGTGCTGGAGCAGAGACATGCCTCCCCTGAGACTAAAGAATCTGTTGAAAGCTGTCTCCGCGGAGCAAAAAGGAGGAAACGAGAGGGGCAGAAAGAGGTTAAGTGCTAAATGTCATTGTGTGTGCATGAGAAGAAAAAAAAAAAGACGGAGATGGATTGGAGGACAGAGGACGTGCACCCGTGAGCATCTGAGTGAGCGTGATTGCCCCCCCTCTCCCCCACCCCCCCTCCTTTCTTTCTAAACCCCCCTCTTGAGAAGTCATGTGAGAAGATGAAACGCTGTGTGATCGATGTGAGGTTCCTGCATCTGTCCTCCGGTGGCCTGGCGTTTGTGATAGCAGCCAGAGTCTTTGTGGAGCTCAAGGTCTGGATAACGGTCTCCAGTTTGACCTCCAGCCTCTGGGGCTCAGAGCAGCCTGATACCACTCGCCCATCTCTGCACAGGCTCATCAAAGGCCGGACTACAGAGCAATAGGACTCGCACTAATATGGAGGTCTGCATCTCCAGGAGGGTTTTTTTTGGGGTACTAGTTATCAAAATCGGATTCCCTGTGGAGCTGTAATGATGTCCACAATTTGTGTAACTGAGAAAGAGTCTAATCACTTGCAATTATACAGCGTGAGCCTGAAGGATCACGGTGAAAGTAAAAGCATGACAGAGGATAATGGAGACGGATGAAGGTCAGTGAACTGATACACTGGCGAGCGTACTCCTTCGTCAGTCAATATCAATCCCGCCCTGCAGCGCAACTTTTTAAACTCATGTGGGGTTATGAGCATCTGTAACCATGTAGCCGGTCATCTGAGAGACAAGCAGCCAGAAACCACAAGGCTGCACAGACAGCTGGAAATGTGAAACAGCTACACCGAGCAGCCACGGAGGGGGGGGAGGGGCGAATCTAGCCGAGCTCAACCTGGCTATCTCCACAGGGGATGGAAGTGAGAGGCCGCATGCCTGAGTCTTAATATTTGACAAGAGGAGCAAGATAATTGCTCGGTGCAAGTCCGTCCTAGACAGGATGTCAGCTGTGCTTTCGTTTGGAGCAAGACTCCAAACCCGGCCCGTACACAGATGGAGCCTGACAGCCTTTTTTTTTTTTTTTTGGGACTTCTCCAGCTCTTTCCTTTCCGACAGTGAGAAATGAAAAGGATTGTTGTGCTTGGAAAAGGATTAAAAAGAAGCAGAGGAGAAATGGAAACAAAAAGAGATGCAGAGTTCTCAGGATTCACGCCCTGACTTTACAATCATGAACTCAAGTAGAAAACCATGGACAGACAGAGGAAGCAGACAGGAGTACTTTATTATCCTGTGAGGATTTATGTCAATAAATCTACAAAATTTGAATTAATCCAAATGCAGGGAAACCCCTTTTGATGAAGTAGGAAGGAGGAAGTTCCCTCGTCTGTAGTTTTAATCTATGAATGAAAGATTTCATAGAGAACAGCTATAAGAGTACAAAATACTGTTTAAAAAAAAACAAATGATATGGAGTACAGAGACACATTTTTGTGTACTGCAGATCTGTGAACACATTTCGTTATGTCCCGCTGTGAAACCTGACCTTAAACAAAGGCTACATGGGTGCATAGTTTGCTGAACCAGCAGGAGTAAACACCCTCTCTCTTATCTGAGAAATCGAATGTTGCCAAAACCACAACACTGGAAATGTTTGGGACCGATACTCTTTATCTGCACTCCGTGCGCCTGAGTTGCCAGGAATGTGTGAAAGTGGATCTGGGCAGGGACATTTATACGGAGGCTTAGCTCTGCGAGAAGTGTTGAACTGAAGGCTGATCGTACCGAGAGGCTAATCTTACATCAGAGAGGCTCGCTGAATGTCAAAAGGCACCGTTTGCTATTTTAACCTCGGTGGTTTATTTAAGTGAGGAGACGGTTAAAAATAAGACATTCAAGAGCCCTTTAAGAAACTGAGGGGGGGGGGGGGGGGGGGGGGG
>NW_022280059.1:5651820-5693011 GCF_004355925.1 Anarrhichthys ocellatus
TGGGGAGAGAGAGAAAGTCAAAACGCACCTTGTACCCAGAGGTTCACGTCTTGGCTGCGGAGACCAATGTCGTTCATCACTTCACAGCGGTACACTCCGGAGTCGTTGCGCTCCAACGGGCGAGTGAAAGCAAAGCTATTGTTTGATTTCTCAACACCCTCGGGCATCAATCCATCCAACCTGTGCAGAAATGAAACATTAAGTAAAATCTCAGAGCGTGCGGTACATCGTACACAGAGACTCAAAGGGAAATACGTTGTTATTGCTGCATGTTTTAAAGAATAACTGAAAAACCCATCTATGACTCGCAGAGATGTCACTGCTCTGCTGGTTGTGTTGACTCTAGCATTCATAGGCCTGTTGCAACTATCTTACGATCACATGACTGGGATAATTGGAGCTGACTGCACTTCCATCAGTCGAGGGGGAAAAGCTTTCTACATGAACACACGGTTTCAACGTCAGGGCAGGAAAAAGAAAAGAAAGAGTTTGGCTGTGTAGACTTTTACTGGTACGGTCATGTTTCTTGTTTTTTAAAGCAAGATGATGACAAAGAGCTGCCAATAGGCGAGTGCTGCTCTGATGCATGAACCATTTGGAATCTTTTATTTATAGCAGGGAGTCTTCCCAATCGGTGCAGCAGCGCATTTGACAGTTCCAGTGCCCGGGCTCCACAAGTCATGCTGGAGGTAATTTATAGACAGAATCTTTCTTTGCTTCGCTGCTTAATTGAAGTTTGTTTAAACCGAGTTTAGTTTTACCCAACTGGACCAATCAGCAGCTGATCATTCATGTAAAAACTCGTCGTCACTCAATACCAGTGTTAAACTCAGCCAAGTTTCACTACACCACAGTTAACTGTGCGAGTGAGATTTTATATGAACCATCAACAAACTACAAAAAATGGCGTCCGTTATTTACATTCTACAATGACTTTTTTTCCAATGGTTCACATCATGTCATGTAATTCAACTTTAGCTGCCGATAACGTGAACTGCAAAAGATATCGTCGTGTGAACAGCTGTGTCCCCTGAATTTGGGACGGAGACGGCTGCCACATTTGCAAGCATGTATGTCAGCCTGTTTTTACTTATTCTGTCTTGAAAGGTGGACCATCAGGGTATGTATGCCATGTATTTCTGACGAGAAGTTAAAATCCACACAAAGTTTTCACACCGGAAGCATTTTTTGGGGGTGGGTACTGACCTGGTCCATGTGAAGTGATGGGCAGGTGGGTTGGCTTTGGCTCCACAGATGAACTTTACATTCTCTTGACCCACATACCAATTTTTGTCAATTCCCACAATCGATACCACTGGTTCAACTGCAAAACAAAATAAAACAAAAAGGTTACGATGTAAAGCATTTGCATTATTTACCAATACATACAATCCTTTCTTTTATTCTTATACCTCGTGCAACAGTAAGTTTGTTCGTGCAGACGAAAACGTATTAATTTGGGTTTAATTGTTCATTCAAAGGATATAAGACTAGGACTAAATAATCAGTCATTGGGATCCCAGCAGCCTGGCGACAGATGAGCTTTTCCAGAAGGAACAAAGCGTGCATTATAAGCACAGTAGTGAGCAACGACAAAAACAAAGGCTGTGCAGGACTGGAGCAGGGTACGGGACCTGCTGGTGAACAAGAGCCAAGAGAACAAACAAATGACTCCGGGGTCGGTGGAAAGTTAGAAAATGACAGACTCACTCAGACAGTAGCTGTACTGCAGCTAATAATAAACTCTACTGCCTCACCGTGACAAAGAAATAAAACAAAGGAAAGCAGGAGGATGCCTAAATGAAGCCCAGCACATACCACTGTAATAACACATGGCAAACACTGACTTAGGCATCCAATATTTCATTTTGATTTCTCTGGAGGGCGAATGAGGAACTCATTACAGCGTGCAGGAAGAGGACCTCGTCTCATCGTGTCCACTGACCCTTTTCACGCAACTCAACGTTAAAATTGTGCTTCTTTTGCACTTAAAATCCCTTGCCTCTGCGTTTGACATGATTTATTGAGCTGGAAAGCCTCTTTCTCCGCGTATTAACCTTTGTTTTCCTGCGTCTCCATCCGCTGCCCCCTGCTACTTGTGTTGCTGCTGAGGCCTGATCAATATTTCATAAAATACCTTCATTAGCCGGCACTCACACGGTCCAAGCTCAGACAAACCCTTAGTAGCGCTCGCGAAGGAAGTATGCATCAATGATTACAACATTAAAACGACTCTTAAACGGCCCCTTTATGGTAAAAAGGGAAAGGTAGTGATCGGGCCATTCATAAATCAAGCTATTATCACGGGTTAATATCCATAAGATATGCTGTGCCCGTTAGGGCTGCACAATTAGAACTATAACAATCATTACTTTGCTGGCTGTATTGATTAGGATTATCCATCTCGGTGATTTCAGGAAAAATGTATATCATTGATGATAACAGCAAAAATGTCAATAAACGGCACAATCTTACACAATTATTGAGCAGCGTTAGTATTAGAACCAATGCAAGGTGGCGAGCAAGATGATCAGAAGCAATGTGGTGCAGCTGGTGAGAGCTGGTGACGGGAGGAAGACACAAAACCATTCAGACTGAAATTCGGATTAATTTGTGTCTCTGAACATGTTGCGGTGGAAGTTGAGGCTGCTGATACGATTGATTTTTGTTATTGCATTATGTTGAGCAAGCTTTACTGAAACAGGAGGACATAGTGCTGATGTGTTCCTGTCCAAATTCCAGGACAATGATGGACAAATAATTTGGGAATGTTGCACTTTACCAAATGTATTACAGTAGAAACTTTAAACGGGGAGTTAACAGTGTTGTGAGTCAATAGTTTTTGAACAATGGAGGTCTATGGCACAGAGACTAAGAAGCATTTGGATCAATTTACTTGTTGAAAATAAGAAAAAATATAGAAAAGACAAAGCAGGAATCAAGGAGGCGTAGTTATATTAGCGCACTTACACTGAACATTAAGTATGTATGGTATGCGGAACTCTGTTTGCAGGGCCGGGTGGCGCACCACACAGGTGAGCACCTTCCCCTGGGCGTAGCTCTGCGGTTGCCACATGTAGTGCACTTGTACAGTGGTGGTGCCGTTGGGCTCGTCCCGACTTTGCTTCTCACTCCGTCCGTACAGCTCCGTCTCCCAGAAGACCTCAGCAGTGGGACGGCCCCGCTCCGCTATGCAGGTAGCCACCAGCGACTCGTTGCCACCATCCAGCAGAGCCGTGGGGCCGGCGGACACATAGACCTTTGGCTCCACTGTGTTCAAGAGAGCGAGGAGGAGGAGGAAAGGGGGGGGGGGGGGAGAGGAAATGACAGAATAGAGGAAAGATTACATAATGAATATTGATCTTTTTTAGTATGTATATGAATAAATAATGGGAGTGGCCTTAGTATACTTAACTGCCAGAGAGAGCAGATTGACTTCTTCCATTTCACATATATGCATTAAAAATGAATGAACCATGCTACTCAATCTTTATGAAGGCATTTCAGTGGAGACTGAGCCGTCTTTATTGTTGTGTTCCAAACATATGGTGTGTTACAGGATGGGTCGTCTAGTGGTCCGACTCTAAGGTTCTAGTGGAGCTATGATTTCTGGGGGGAAAACCGTAATATTCCAAAATCAGAGGCTACTGACAGCCAACACTGATGCGTTTGTATTTGGCTATGTTGTACAGAAGGTTACTGTACACTTGTCAGCGCTTTAGAGCTGGGGTAATGTTATACTGGCTTTCTGAGAATAACTGCAGGTTCAGACCGAACAAGGATTTTTTTTTCCAACAGAGGAAAAACAGATCCATGCAAGAGGGACGTGACCAGAGTAACGCAACCCTCCACCTGCTGCGTAAAGCAGTTAAACAGTTTATTATGCTGCACTGGCCTAAAAAACACGTGGAGCACTGTTTAAAGCCGGGTTAAAGTGGATGTATTTGGCGTCATTGAGCAAAAATTCAACAATAAACTTTCATGATATTGTAATTCAAGTGGTGCTCTAGGGTAGACGTTTGTTTTTTGACAATGCATCTCTTAAGCCCCTCCCACCAGACGAGCACAGGCATATGCGCACGCTTCATACAGTAACCTGTACCTCATGCCGGTCGTGATTGTGACCCTGATGCCATTTCTATAAGAAGCACCGTCCTGCTTTCTTTGACAACTTGTGGGCCTGTAAAGCCCTCTGAGATACCATGCTGTGATTTGAGGCTCTGGTGAGCTACATTATTAACGAACGCTTCAGAGATGGAAAGAAAACGTTAATAGTTTAGTCCGCTGCTTAGCCACTTTGCCTAGCTCACGGATGTGGCTGTCTCATGACGACAGTTAGCAGAAGGTATCAACAACATTTTCTCTCTGAAACGCTTCGCCTATATTGTAGATTGTCAAGTCAGTCTTCCCTCTTTGGGTTTATTTGCAGTGCAGGCAGTTGTTGCCAATGCTTGAATGTTAACCTTTGCGACAGGATATTCTGCCATTGAATCAGGCTTTTGCCGTCTGAAGGAACATG
Source organism: Anarrhichthys ocellatus (assembly GCF_004355925.1). Classification (NCBI taxonomy): domain Eukaryota; kingdom Metazoa; phylum Chordata; class Actinopteri; order Perciformes; family Anarhichadidae; genus Anarrhichthys; species Anarrhichthys ocellatus. Next base: position 5,656,340 of record NW_022280059.1, read on the forward strand.
CGTGCACATCTCAATTTGTACAACAGCCAATAGGAATGCACTCTCTCTCTCGTCACAGGAAAGAAGTCCGGTTTTCCCTCAGAGCTCTTGAATTTTTTTCCCCAATGACGCCAAAAATACACGGCCTACCCCAGCTTTAACAATCACAAACTGACCGACACTTGAGAAAGTTCAGCAACACAAAAGAGGAAAAAAAGGACAAAAGGTGTTCTGCTGAGGGAGAGGCAGTGAAGTCAACCGGCTACAGAGGTTACACAAGATCACACTTCCATGTACCACCACCACAATTTCCCACTTGTGTTTTTTTTCTTCTTTGTCTCCCAGTGCACCGCCTCCTCCATCTCTGTCCCTCTTAAAAGAACAGCTGTTCCACTTACTGCAATAGTGACAGTTTTAAGAGACACGTGGGGGCACACGCCGGCCTAATCCACAAGACAAGGCCCTTCAAGACATCTGTCGCCCCACTTCTTCCCCGTCGAGGCAGGAGGTCCAACAACAATTTCAAATAACTCCCGGCACCCCTTTTTTCTAAAAATAAACCTGGCATCTCCCGTACCCACTGCAGGGGCGTCATCCACCTCGCATTCTTCACTCTCTTCTCCGTGCCCCTCCTTGCAGGCCTCCGTCTATAAACAGTAGCCGCTTTATGTTAAAGAGGCGAGCTGGCCGAAGCTTCAGAATAACTAAATCAGAGAGACGTGTTAATTTGGAGTTGCTGTCAGGAAAGGGAGGGGACCGCTTGGGATGAGTGGAAATGCTTTAGGGGGAAAGGGTAACGATTTCCCTTCAGCAAACCGGCTGCATTAGCCCTTTCCCGCCTACGCACGCACAGATCCACATATGCGTACAAACACTGATGTCAGAGTGGGAAACCCGTGGAAGAAGTTAACGAGATGCTCAATGGCCATGCATCACGTCTGGACATTTTTACTGTATTTGTACAATTTAAAGCGGTCACTTTGGTATAATGATGTGTGGCGTTTCTGAGATAAACAGGCACCATTTTTCTTTTTAGATTTTGGATGCTGTGATGCAAAAAGTTGACGCTGTAAGAAAGAAAAGCCAATGAACTACAACAACCATAATTAACTGTGCAAATGAAGCCGCACGCGGCAAGCAGGTAAGATCAATCTAGCTAATAGGTAACAGAACACGAATATATAAGCTGCATACTAGCTTTATGACACACACTTCCAAGAAACTGGAGGACGGGACGTCTTATAAATAAACTGAAAAGGAGAAATGAAACCTTTCTCACCACACGAAAAAAATCACCCTCTTCAGATTTTTGCTTTGGCGAGTCAGAAACTTTACTCATCTCTCTGTGGGGCGGATTTTTCAATTTTATGACTCAGCAAAAAAGGGGAAGGTGCATTATTGACAAGTTCAGACAAAAAGAATGCAGCTCACGGTTGGAGGATAAAACTCAAATGCTTTATGTGTGTCTCATACATGTTTGGATTTTAAGAAAGTCAGTTTATTCGATTTCCTATTCACCCATCAGCACTTTGAAACAAAGGGTCATTCTAACTCATTCATGTGTCATAATGTCCTCCTCTGCTCCTTTCCTATTGCTTACTGGTGGGGACTTTTGGCTCGCGTGCTGTCGCACACTTCCTGCTGAGCTGTTCCTTAAAAGCTTGGGTCTTTTCTATGAGACGCTTTAGTGTGTCGAGTGTCTCGTGAATGAAGAAAAGGTTTGTATAGAGTGTAACTTTTTAAAATAAGTCAATGTCCACTGCACCTGTTAATCATTATAATGTGTGTCGTGACTTCGGTCTATTATTCATGCGTTTGAGCCTTTTAATCGAATAATCTTTTAATTGCTTTAGTTAATTTAAAAGGAATGCAAGTGAAATCAAGTGCTCTCTCTCCTAAAACACAAAGTATCAATGTATCAAAATTTTGAGTTAAGTTGTTTAAACTGAAGGAAATACAATACACACCATACAACCAGTGTTCTGTATATTAGAACAATATGTTGACAAACTCCGGTTCAACAGTATATTGTCCACACGTTGACGCGTTATCCAGAATTTGTTTTTCCGGGATGCAGCAACCTCAAAACATTCTTGTGAAAAATGCACCAGTTAACCCAAAACGAGGCAGAGATGAAGAAGCCTTGGGAACTTCAATCCGCTGAGTTTAGGTCTTGTAATTGTGATGCGTGTTCTCCTTAAGAAAAACAATCTATGCCCACATGTCATGTATCCAATAGCCAAGAACATATAACACCATAATCACAACCTAATTACACATGAATTGTGTAGGCCTAAGCATGTTCGTGTGATCCAAAAATATACAACATGCCTGAGAAGCTGCTAAGAGAGGAGCTGCTAGGTGAAGCTGAACTCTGTGAGGTCCCAGACACTGTGGCTGTCACAGCAGCACTTAATGTACCATTCATTAGTCATCAGAGTCTCCTCCGGTCTCTGGAGGGAGACGGGAAACTACTGCCTACAGTGCAATCTGCTTCTCTCAGCGCTGCCGGAGTGCAATCCAGCCGCAAATTTAGGGCTTGAAACATACGCTGACCGCAGAGAACGTTCAACGTCCACGCTCCTCAGAGGAGCCCTTGACACCAGTGCAGAGACAGTATAGTGTATGTATGCAGTACTTTGAGAGTGACAATCTCCATTTAAAATGTATTACAGTCACACAGCGTGTGTGTTTGATGCGGTTTTGTACATTTCCTATTACGATACAGTGACCTTTTTTTTTTTTTGATTGGGCAACTACAGATGAAATCGTTAAAAAAAAAAAAAGAAAATTTATGGGGACACTAAATGTGCAGATACCCAAAAGTATTGTATTTTTTATTACACATTTTCTAAACCATGGATTGCCAAGTTTGTCATCTGCTTCTTCGGCGCCTGTGGGAGCTTCACAGATGCCAACTACTCAGCCTGAGGTATGATTTCATAATTCGTGACAAAGAGTAAAGACGACAATCATCACTGGCTCCAGGCAAGTAGCTGCACATTGTAGAGTTAAGAGCATTGCGACACATTCAACTTTATTTAATGCAGCTTTGTTAGATGAGAGTTGATGTCATGAGAGCACACCCTGCAATTAACTTGTTGTTGCATGCAACTAGTTGCACCAAGCTGAGACTCTTTGAACCCCCTGCACGTTGTTTACACGGTGGCTACAGGAGTAGAGTCTTTATATTCCATTCAAGTATTAATATCTGCACTTTTTGATTTGTATGCAAGTGGGCTCGTGGAGAACCTAAAGGAGGAATTCATTTAAACCCTGACTCAGCAGTTTTTCACAGTAAGTGACACCGAGTGAAATGAAAGGGACCACACCACAGCAGCTTCGATACAGAGCATTCCTATGGGGATTTAAATGTACGTGGCCTGTGTGCTGGTAGTAAATTACAAAGCTAGGTAGCTTTAGGGAGCAGTTTGTTCCCTCGGGGCAAACACTTAGTAGTCACCTAAGCTTTGCTTAATCACAACCAACAGTGTCCAAGTAGGAAAAGTGAGATTAAAGACCAGCATTAAGAAGCACTCGATACAATGAGAAGAGGTGACAGAGCTATACTTTACCTAATACATTAACATAGGTTGATGCTTGTGTGTTGCCCAGAGGAAATGTTACCACTTTGCAGGTGTAGGACCCGACATCTGCAAAGCCGGCCCCTTCGATGGTGATGGTCGCGTCCCGTACAGAGGGGGAGACAAACGAGATGCGCTTGGTGAAGTCTGGGGGGATGTAGGTTCCCAACTCGGGGTTGAACACCGCCAAGGTAATGGTGCCTGAAGGTAGACGCCGCTCCCAGGAGCTCTGTGTGAGGTTGGAGCCCACCTCTATTCTGCAGCCCAGCGTGATGTTCTTCCCCAGCACGGCATTCACTTTCTCAGGAACAAGCACCTGGTTGCTGCTCACACCTGCTGAGAGAGAGAGGACAGGATGGAGATGAGATTCAGATAAGCCACAGCAACACGTCACTGTCAAAGCTTTAATTAAATTGTAAAAATTGTCTGTGAATCCAAATCCATTTGTCGAACAGTACGTTTCTCCCCGTCCACTGTGACGGCTATAGGAAAGATTAAAATTTGAAGTAGCTGGGATGTGTCATCGGGGAGTCTCAGATTAAAATGACATTCTTGCTTGGCCTTCAACAAGTCGCAGTACACTGTATCAGAGTCTTCCCATAGTCCATTAACAGCTAATATGTTTTTCATGGGGTAAGAAAAAGGGATCAGAATTCATCTGGGTTACTCGGAGTGCTCGGCTTTCCCTCTTAATAAGCAACACACTTTCACCGCGGGGCACTCAGACTGTCCCTCTCGCTAATCATCAGAGCACCTTTTAAGCCGGATAGGAAAAAAAAAACATCACTGGAAGGAGATGAAACAAAACAAGCAATTTTATGGTTGTATGCCCTCTTTTTATACGGCCCTTAATTTGACTTGAAGCCCACCGCAGGTTTCTCTTCTTTTAATTAGAGTTATTTTAAAGTAAAGCAATGCAACCTGTAAACTTGGTTTTGAATATTAATGGATATTTGAATGCTGTAATTACTAAAAGCAAGTCAAGACTAGGTGACCATGTGACAACAAATGCCTGAGTTCAGGTCACAGCAAAAATCACAATTGTAACACTGAAGCGTTTCTGTGTTCCAGGCGTGCAAGCTGTACTGTACTGTACTGTATCACAGCTGATGGGTTGTAGCAAAAAAAACTAAAAAAACAACTCAATGGGAATGAATGCAGAATCTTGCAAACCTAACCTGAAATAAATCCTAAATTACAGGTTATGTCTACAGCCCCAAATGGGGAAAAAAATCCACCCAAGGCGTAGTGTTTTTTTGTGAGCATAATTAAACAAATGTTTCATTCATAGAATTATGGACGCTTTGACATTTTTAAGAGGCTCTACCAATTCAACAGTGAATTGTAGAGTAAATAGTACAATAGACACGGTGAAAATATTAGTTTTAGAGATAAAATGTAAAAAGTAGATTTCATTCAAAATATTCAAACGCTACGCCTCAGTAGTATTGACACAGTTGCGCCGAGTAAGCTATATTTGGGAGCCATAAATTTCCACTTTGTACGTAGTCTCGGATGTGTATGGAGTAGAGCTTATAAAAGTGCTCCACTGGCTGGTATTTTGAGTCTTTGGCATGAATCTGAGCGGTAAGCCACAGCAATGCTATCTTGGTTTGTGAGGAATATAGCCAAAGGAGGCTGACCCATTACCTCCCCTGTAATTTCAGTGATTACACACACACACACACACACACACACACACAGTTTCTCTCTTCCCATGTGTGTAAGAGTCTGGCATTTTGTTTGAATGGCTGCTGAGTCCTAAATGTATGGTGCATTGTGTTGTGAAGGGTCATGCTGTGCTATAATACTTTGCTTTTCCTGTTTGTTTTCTTTCTCTGCTGACCCACATTTTCAAAATATTTTAGCTTGGTTTCCTTTCCTCACTGTGTAAACTAATCTTATCGAGCACTGTATTTAGGCTCTTAACCTTTTAAACTAAAGCATTTAACCAAACATGCCTTTTCTTTGGTCATTCACTTGGGAAAGTCACTTTGGATTATTTCTTTAAGATAATTCCGGGATGCATTTACATCTTTCACCCAGCTATGATTCATGGCCTGGTCTAAAAAAAGAAAGAGCCCCACACTGCTGTAATGTGCTTAGCAGTGCATGTGTTGCCCTGTGTTTGCATTGCGTCTGCCGGACTCCTCTGGGTGCACTGGTGGTGTGGGGGAGAATCAGGGTCAGAGCCATCTGAGCTGACACAACAGCTGCTTGTTGTCACCTTAGAGCAACGTATTAGTTTTTCTTGAACAAAATATAATAAACTTGAAAAAAAGCCTGTCAGTGAAATAAATATTTGTCAATACATATGTTAACTGTTACAAGACTATAAATGCTATCCTCCTGCAGCACCGGTTGTCTGAGTGGTAAACTAACATGCCATGCAGACGCGCGTCTCGGACCCGGCTTCTCCGTGACATGCTCCACATATTGCAGCTACCTGACACTACACTCCCAACTGCTACTGCACATAGTTGGTCTATCTCCGTGTGCGTCACCTTTCAGGGCTTGCAAAGCATTCAAAGAAACAGGACTCCATCTATGCTATGTTGTTTGTTTTGCTGTAAGCATTTGGGAGTAAGTAGGGGGGAGAAGGGAGGGAGGGGGGGCTTAAATAGGACTCCACCCTTACCATTATGGGAGGAGAGACAGATGGCCTCTGCATGGGACACCTACAGCCATGAGGAGAGTGGGGAAACTTGGCACTGCTAGTCTGAGGCAGTGAAGAACACTGCCAGAGCTCACAAACTAGAGCTCCTTGAAATATTATCTAAAATACTGCAGGCAAATGTAATGGAGGCAGTGTGTTAAACAGAGCTGTCATGTGGTTTCTTTGAGGAAACAGGCTGCTGCAGAGCAGAGGCACGGATCAGGACGGTAACTGGTTTCATTACTGGTTATCCAGATTATCCAAATAAGGTTCCACATTTTAACGGGACACAAACTATATTTTGGTGGCTGTGTCACTGTTTTGATCATTTGCAACCTATTTACTCAAACAGGAAGAACCCTGGCCTGCAAAACCTACTTTGTCCCGAGGAGGAACAAGCTGCACTTTTGCCCCCTCTTTCACTCGACAAACCCGAGGAAAGAATGAACTCATGGGAAGGCTATTCCTTCCCTTTGAAGAAATGCTTCATATTTGTTTCTTTCCCTCCTGACATCACTAATTGCGACAAGCTGCTCGAAAGACGCAATGGTAAATCTAAACCTTCCTCTTTGCCTGGCAACCGGCTCAAACACTCCACGTCGGCCAAGATCTCCACCTACCCGGACCTGACCCCGCTCCGGCCCCGACCTCCCCAAAAGGAGGAGGCCGTCTCCTGGCTTGAGCTTGTCGCAATGAACTGCATGTCAGAACCGTGTGAGACGGGAGAGATCCGATGCCAGAAACATTCACAATGCAACAATGTGTCATGTCCATGTAGACAAACTCTGTGCAGAGATTATCATGTCAAACAGCACTCATGAGGGACTGATCTGAAGACCTCACATGAGAAGAATGCAGACATGAAATCTATGCAGTAGGGAGTGTGGTTTAGGACCGAAGCAAGAGGAAACTCTGAGTGCTCAGCATTCAGAAATGAATACAGTGAGGCAAGAAGGGATAAGGACACAAAGCAAGAAATAGGGCAGTTATTGGGAGGAAGTACAGGAGTGAGATGGACAGCAGTAAAGAAGTGAAGAGCGTGAACTGTGTTCGGACATACAAATGTTGCTCTGCTATGTCAATCAGTTCCACAAGCTGATATTACATGACAGTTTGACAGAGTGGTTCAGACCACCGAGTCAAAACTACTGATAAAAACACACGCATAGGGAGCACTACAAAGCCAGAGTGGTTGATTTGTGCCAACAATATAATTTAGAATGATGAGATCCCCGACTTCAGCATTGGTTGCCAATTTAAAAACTTTTTTCTTCTAAATCTTTGGTCACCATATTTATGGTTTATGATAAACACATTGTTTAGTTCTCACTCAAGTCTCAGTGTTTCTGTTCTACACTTTGCTGCCCCGCTACTTCACAATTTATTTTTGCAATTGCAAGACTGCTCAGTGCTGTCCATTCCACCGAATTTAAATCAACGATCGTCAGCTCGCTCTCAACTTTGAGGATGACTTGCGAAGTCATCACCGAATAAACAGTGCGAGTACAGCAGTTCCTCCTCAGCCAGAGGCCCACCCAGGGGAGAGGATGAGATGACCTCACCAGATATCAAGAAAAAAAGGCTGATTTAACGAGGTAACGTTGAGCTAGATACATTTTACAGTTTGAATAAACATACACAATGTATGCTCCTTTGATGTTCACGGCCAACTGATTATTATTTTTAATATATCTTGAAATAATGTTGCAGCCAACGTTGGCTAGCTAACGTTAATGTTTTGTGTACTATGCCGGGGGTATTTTATAATATTTTTATAATATATTTGTATGCACTTTGACATTCAAATAAACAGCACTGCTTTCACTTCTTCGTTGTGCTACATTCCTGCTACTTAACAAATCTCGGCATGACAGCTACACTAAAGTGCGGACAAAACATCTCGATGGCCCCCTGGTGGTTGGCTGCTAGTTTAGAAAGCGCGTTATTTAAATATGCAGTTTTCTACATGGCACAGACTTTAAACGTCAGTCTATCGTGTTCATTTAATTATGGAAAGTCATAATTGTGATTAAACAAACCACATAACTATCTGTGGTTTGTCACAGATAGTTATGTCTGACATTTGTCATTTCTAAACAGAGAACAAGGTTTGTTTATTGTCATTCTACAACTAAGGGTTGCACAACTACCTGAGGTAAGAAGTTGCTCTCACCTAAATGTGGCTAACCTCGTATGATCCTCCCTGTCGAACTACTTTTTTAGTGGCGTTCCTGATTTCTCAGATCTCAGCAGTTACTTGGAGGAGAATCTATGTTGTCATAATCTATGGAAGCAATGGCACAACCTATGAAAATAAGATCCAAGTAGCAATGAACCATAATGACCCTGTGAAGAGCAATTCAAACATTTTAACTGTTCATTTTGATGTATAAATGTAAATATATTCATGTAAAATGGCGTTAAAGTTTAACTTCACCCCCAGGTCTGAGGCTAAATCCACCAACTGCATTATTTAGAAAAATGCTTAAAAAAAAGTGGGCAAGTGTAAAACGATAGACAGTGTGGGGAGAGGCGAGGAGGGGGGTCTGAATAGAGGGCGGAACATTATTTTATTTCATGTCGCAGATGATCGACTCCATCTAAGAAGTGTCTTTGTGAGATTAGGGCTGATTTAAAACAGTAGATGCTGTTTGAGGCCATTTTCAACCACGAAATTTTCAACCACGAAATGGTTTCTTATAGATTTGAAAGAAATCTTATAGATTTGCAAAGAAATGTCAATACTAACACCAACATTAATGTCTTTCATCATAGTGCAGTTATATCATTTAGTTTATAGCTTAAAAAAAAAACCTCCTGAACTGGTGGAAGGTGGGTTTGGCTGTTTCCTGTCATTCTCCGCTTCAAGAGGTTAGCGAGCAACCCAAGATGCACCAGACCAGGGCTAGTCCTCAACTCCTTTCCTGCTTCGGTAGTTTGTGAGTAGGAGGTGAACACAGGCTGAAGGGCAGTGTTTCATTACTGGTTAATGAGTGCAGTAATTCATGCTCACTGCAAGCACTAAAGGCCTTTCGTCTAGAATAGGCCAATGGCAACATTAGAGTAATATTAAGCGTCTATCTGATTCTCAAGGTGAAGAACAATGTTCATTGACATGCATTTGAAAACTGCATTGGCAAACTAGATTCAACACCATTTCCAACCCAAAACAAGTGAAAAACAATTTAACCATTCCTTGTGTTCAGCAGACATATGTGGAAAATAACACAAATGGTAACAGTTGGGAGTTTGCTTTACCAATTTCATCAATAAATCTTCTACTAGAGCCTGCGTTCTCTGAGAGCCATCTCTCTGCCTTCAAACACTGAAACTCAAAGAAGTCAATAGGCAGTGTGGAGCCATTTGTTTGCTATTGTTACTCTCTAAAGAGGCGACCAGGGACAAGCAGACAATGCCTATATGCCGAACACCCCCCCCCCCCAGACCAATGCTTTACTTTTGTGAGACCTATAACTCAATCAGTCAGAGACAGGATAGGCCAAGTGGTGTATTGCTTGTTTTATAGCACGCCTTTATCGCAAGAAATATTTGTGCAGCGCGAAGAAACCATTAGTCCCTACACCAGCTCTAATCTACCCCCTTCCTTCCTGGCATTGTATCCTGAGAGGGTGTGAGGCTTTTTCAGTGGGCTAAATTATGGTGGAGACAACGCAGGCTGACAGGCCTTTAAAAAAAAGGGGGCGTGCGGGCCTCTTTCACATGTCACTGTGTTCTTCACAACCCTTTTTCTCATTAGTCCCCCATAGCAAAGTAGACTTCTGTACCCGTCTCATCCAGGTCACATTTGATTAAAGATCCATGCTTAAAAGAAGATCAATAGTGTTGACATACAGAGTGTCAGGATAGGTTACCACCTCTCATCGGAGTTAACTACAGCTGTGCTGTAGAACTTGTGAAGGACAATGTCTGCCTCTGTGTATCGAGGAAACACAAACACTCCTACACTACAGCGTCCGGCCATATTGTGTGGGATCTGTTATTGTTTGTTGTGGGGGGTTTGATGGAGGCTATTTCAGAATGTGAACACAGTACTATGGACCCAGAGATGGGCAGGTTTGACAAAATGTACAATTTTGGAACAATTGAAAAAGTCACAGATAGTCAATTAATTTTTTTTAAGCTGCTGTGTGAATAAGTGACTTAAATGTCTGTGTTTTTATTTTCAGGGGAGAAGCTACGATGAGTCTTTCTCAATTAGAGCTTAAGTGCATGACATCCCTGGCACGTTAATGCTAATAGAGACTGCACTGCACTCACCAGCCCACCACAGTAGTGTGGAAAATTGCACTAGGGTAGAAATGTTTGTCTCAGGGTGTGCTTGCTCATCAAGTACATCCTTTACTGCTCCGGTCCTCTTTTAGATAGCTGAGTGTTCTCAAAAAATAACTTGATCTTGTCTCAGACGCTGACAGACGGGAATGAATGTTTAAGACATTTACTACATTAGAGACATCACGCTTTGACAACGGAAGCCTTTATGCATTCAGAACAAGTGCTGTTCTACGGTAGAGTGCTGTTTTACGGTTGGCCTAGTATCTGTTTAATTGATTTTAGTAAATTATTCACAGCATCTGCTAAAATCCACCATTAAGCCAAACAAAAGACAGCACAGACAGGCCACCAATGATACATCAAGGTCCAACTCTCCACATTAGCCTGTGTGACAATAAAAGATTAATTGTATGTTGGCGTCATGTAATCAAAACTGTCATTTGCTCAACTTTGGACTCACCGCAGTTACATCTGTGGGCAACATTCCCACAGCAAAGATACCACCAACGTGTCCCACTCAACTGTGCTCCCAAACAATCAGGTGAAAAGAAAAGCAAATGTCATTTTCCTCATGGAAGTCTTCTTAACAATGTTCAAGTGTAAAACCAGCAATGAACCATTCACACATATGTGCCAGTTTAACCTAAAACAATTATAATTTAAGAAGCATGCATTGTTTTTAGACACTGCAAATTTACAAATCACTGTCCATTAAAAAATAAAAATAAATAAATAAATAGTAAAAGCAAGCTCAATTTCCATTCATTAAGACAGAAATAGATCATGCCCTTGTTGGGTGGAGCTTTGCTGAGAATAGGGAACGGGTTCTGCACTAATCACAGACGCCACTGCCCTTCACTGGCTCTAAATGGGCTACTGTACTTTCATTAGGCTGACCTAACATAATGGAAACATAGTTTCCCATATGCCACAGAGAGCCCAGAGGGAATTACACTGTTTTCCTTTAAAATCATTCCCATCAGTGTCCAATTTTAGATTTCTTGCAGGACCCCGTTTCTGTCAACAACCTTTTTGTTGAGTGATCTATGATGTCAGTGATCGTCACGTGAAGGCTGCAAACACTGAGGTAGTGTTAACACGGAATGTTCGGAGATTTGTATGTATTGGTGTTAAGAGGAATACTGGTAGCTGGTGAACAATACACCTTTATCCAGTGAGGTGCATGACAGACTAAAAGCAAACAACTTATGTTTTGTTATGAAGGTATTTTTTAAAACTAGTCTGTGTTCAGTGAGCTGTTTAACTCATTAGAGCATTTATTTTTTTAAACATATATTTTGGTGGCGATGCAGCTCCCACCGTACAGCCTGTAGAAATGCATCGACAGAGGAAGGTGTTTTAAACTTTCTTGAGCACTCAGCATCACTGCATACCAGCAAACCCCACTCCACAACAAGAGAGGAAGTGAAGCAGTCCAAAGAAAGTCTGCCTCTGTACTCCGTGCACCCGATGGTCAATAAAGACAGTAAGTACTTTGGTCAATGTGGCATTTCAGCAGCAATATCCTGGTTAATTTTCCCGGCACACCCACTTTTCCCGGCAACTCTCACCCTGTTTCTGCAACAGATTAAAATGTTACTCTTGACTCGTACTTACCACCCACTTTGACCGGTGAGAACTCGGAGATGTAGGTGCCGGGGGGTCGCTTGGGATAAAACCAAAATCCCAGCTGACTGCGGCGCATTTATAGTGACCTCACAGAAAAACAGAAATACATGTACTTGACAACATGCCAATGCAAATCATTTAGCCAAACCGCTCGGTCCGTGATGCCATTTTATTCCCCTACATCCTGTACAACTTCGTCTAGACTTCAATCGAAGGGGAATATTGTCAACACCCGTCTTTGCAATGTACTACACGCCTCCCTCCCACACCGTTAAGTCCACAGAGAATCAGGAAAAAGTCAGTAAGACAACATCCAAGTGTATTTCTTCTGGGACTCAGGTTACACGTCTGTTTTGACATAGTGCTCCCATAATATGAAGCTCACTTGGATGTAAAAGACAAATATTTTGAGTACATAAAGGCCGTAGTACTCCCATTTATATTGGTCTAACAGCTCTGGGTTGTAGAGTGAAGAAACCTTTAAACTGATGCTCTCCTCTTTAAATGTAATTAAATTCATGCAATATGATATCCTGACATGTTTAAGCCATAAATAGACCTTGCCACTTTGTTACGATCACTTTTACAACTAAAGTAGAGGCCAAAAACACCAACCACATTGAAATATCATGTCTGTCGGCAGTGAGCAGTAATCTATGACTAAGCTTTACCGTCCATTTGAAAATGAAGAGGCCATCAGCAACTAAAGCAGAAGAATGCAAACTACAGGGGGATGACAGGGGAATACAGAATCATTTGGTTGAATACCAGCAGACACACAGTTGTGCAAAATCCTGTTCCATTACCGCAATATATCTGCATCAAGGACCAGGGCTGCTCAGCAAGCCAAACCAGGGAACTCTGGAACAGGGGACAAGTCTTTCCTTCCCTTGGTTTCAGTGTCTGACGTTATCTCACACACACTGAGAGCAGAGGGTGCTGAAACCTGGAAACCTTGGACTTAAGTGCTGACAACATGGTAATGATGTCAAATGATGATGCTGGGATAGCAAGTCCAATACTGTCTGTGTTTCCACTGCTCAATGCAGTTGTATGTTATAGATTAAACATCTTATGTGTATAATATGACGGACACACAGATGGTAAAGACTAGATTCACTTTGTTGGTTGATTGGCTTTGCGGAAATTGTCCAGAAAACTTGAGCAAAATGCTTTTTTTTCTCCATTGTTAACACAAGACAGAGGGTTGGACACTGAATAAACAAAGTGCTAGAGACCTAAGAACTAGGGTGTAGGTGAGTGTACTGAGGGACCCAAGCTGCAGCAGTCCTGAAAACAAGAGATTAGGCTTGGGCAGTATCAGGGTATTATGGTATACCAGGGTATTTAGAAAACTATGAAGGTGTGATTTTCAATAACCTCATAAACACAGACGCTCCTCTGCTTCTTAAAGGTTTAATGGGTAAGATCTGACTACGTGCTCCAAAGAAATAGGCAGCAGCATTTCACCTCTACTACTGGTTCCATATAACCTCATTTTACAGTCATCAACAGCGAGGCAAGAATACAGAACATTTTGCCAAACTTCTGAAACAAAAATAACGCAGCTATCTTACAATCTGCTGGTGTGGCCTCAGCCTAGACTTGTCATTTGTCATGTACCGTTTACCCCGGTGAAACATCAGGAATGTACCACGGTATAAAAAAACAACACATACTATACTTTACAGCCTAAGCCTCCAAGAGATTCTTTCCATTAGCCAATGTACCACATATGTTACCAATCCTTGTGTACAAGCAAATAGGACAACACTACTGAAAGCATACTTGCTCCAGTCAGCACCTCCCAGTGTTTGACTGGTGGGTGTTAATAATCTCCCACTTGGGTGTTAGGGGGGCGTGTCAGTGTATACAACCGACTGTGTGCGCATCCCAAACATCATAACCACCTGACAGCTGAATGAGTGAAACAAATAGGAGTGAGTGGTGAGAAGCAGCCACACCTGTTTCCCATAACCCCGGTGCTCCCCTCCTGGGGGGATCAAACTGCTGACTGTGCACACCCTGCCTGTATACTTCTTTAATATGGACTGTGAAGACACAGTGTATCCGAGTGACCCCAACTTCAGGGGAAAATACTGACTCCTGGAAAACAGCAGGCAAAAAAAGCGGTTTGAAAAAGGTTTCCCTGTGTTCATTCACAGTAGGTAATTAACCGTGGAAATATCTGGAAGCCATTTTCCTGTGTAGTTTCCTATGACTCAGTGATTGAAACAGTCAATTCCTGTCTATCCAAGATTTATGCAGTAGACAACATATACTAGCTAACAAAATAGCATCCCTAATAATAGCATTTTCTATGTTTTTTTTTTTGCATGTTCCCCCTTTTCCTCCCAATTTTGAATGGCTAATTACCAACGCACTTTGGTCTTAATGACTGGTAACAATTGGCCTGGGAAGGAAGTAGACATAATAATGAAAAAAAAAAGGCACTTCCCCAAAACAGCTGTACTTTTGAGCAAACTCAAACAGGACTACATGTGCAGTGCATTTGTTGGGGACTATAACCTCCTATTTGGTGAGCTAGCTAGTATTTATGCAGCATTGTGTATGTGGGATTGACTCAAAATAATCTGGAGGCCGTGATGATCGTGGTGCTGTAGGGTCATGTCACCCAGTGCAGTGGTGGGGCTCAATTATGTGTTTTTAGTTTCCGGACAACAATGGAAGAATAAACAAAATCATGACTTGGCCTTCAATTCATTGTAGAAGTCTTTAGATTTCTTTGATGATAAGAAAAGTAAATATCACCAGCCTTATCCCGCTAGGCAAAAGATTTAAAATCCTTACCCCAAGACGAAGTATTTGTATTGAGATGTTTTATTCTTAATTTCTTTAAAACCTTCACTTCACTAATGCATATATGCAAATAAGGAATAAATAGTTTTTTTTCTAATTCGTTGAGCGAGTAACTTTCATTGAAATGAATGAAAATTAGTGCCGTCTTCAGACCCCCTATTATAAAGTATAATACACAGTATCTGTGGTTCGGGTAATTCAGGTCTAACAGGTTGGTGCAGGCAGTCCTCAATGGACTTGTGAAACCAGTGTGCTGAAAGTAATCAGCGATGGACTACTGTGTCTCAGCGATGTCTCTTTATTCATCCTGGCAACAGACGAGCCGGGGGGGGGGGGATCAGCTAAAACTGGGGGTTACAGCTCTGAATTTACTGATGGGAGGGACCACCAGGGAGCAGCTTGCCACACAAAGCCTCCGACAGTCAGTCACATCTGTCGGTGGAAGAGGAAGCGAAGGGTGGAGTCAACATAAGCTGGTGACCACAGCCTGCTCCCTGAACCCCCCCCACCCCACACACACACAGACACACTGCCTCCGTGCCCCACAATAAAGCGGCACACTCATCTGCTGATGGCCTTCCTTCAAAAAGAAACACACTGCGTGCATTTAATGTGATTAGGAGTTCTCAGTCTGCTGCTCCACAGCTGAGTTTTAGGATGAAATGAGAGGATCAGATGAATGCCACAGCTGCGATCCACAGATGTCAATCCGATGCTAAAACGTACTTTAACGCCCTTTCTTGTGTATAATTCCGATAGAAAATAACTAGTGTGGATAATTAACACCAGACATTAGTGAAATGTTTGCATCTGCAGGCATATTTAGTCAGCGGAGCACAAGTTGGTCTACTTTGCTAAGTCATGCTGGAGCTTAACTAATCCTTGTCGGAAGAAGACTGACTGGAAAAATGGTAAAAGTATCAAGAGAATCAAGTAAAAATGAATTTTTTTCTGAGTGTGATAAAACATTGTAATTTCCCAGAGAAGCCAGGACGGCTGACAAGTAACTAAATGCATCTATAACTCAAATGTAGTGTCCAGACTGACAACGACACTAAGTTATCCAACCACCTGTGCCAGACAAAATGCCCCAAAAACATGTCTTGACCCGATGTGCCCTGTGGTGACAAAGACGTAGCTACTTGATTCATATTTACAATGATAAAAATATTGTCTCTGGCTATATTTTACTGTCAATTAATAACCACATTAACTTCAATGAGGAACAAATCTGCTCAGTGAGTGCACTGCTTTTTCAAATCTATTTCTGTTTTGAGTCTGTAATTTAGGTGGCTCCATTACAACATTATTTATTTAGATTATGAATCATGCGGCGCAAAGAGAAGAAACCACAAAACTTTGGTCTTCAATTACAGAGCTCAGCGCCTGTAGCCACGCCTTGAATGGATCCCCTCCTCACAGCCCCGTCTACACTACAGGGAATCTGAAAATGACAACAATTTTTGACACGAGTCCCCTCTGCACACTTGTGCTCTGGTAAACACAACACAGTAGGCCTGGGCCACATGGGCTCCACCATATGTTATTGACAGTCAAAAAACCTGCAGCCGTTTCTCTTCCAAACACGACACCAACCTGCGTTGGCTAGTTTGTCCTCGGTGTTAATGACCAGCTCGTTTGGCTGTCGAAGTGACTAGTTGAAGTGAAAACCTGCACACACACACACACACACACATACACACACACACACACACACACACACACACACACACACACACACACACACACACCAAACAGCACATTTGGCTCATCAATTTAGTTTGCAACAATGCGTTGTTTATCGGTTCCCTGTGTTGATTTATGAACCAGCATTTTGTGGGTACAGACAGAAAAAGTATGGTATGAAGAGGTCTTTGTAAAAGTATGTGTTGCAAGTGTGAGTGTGCGCATGACAGATGACAGCTTGACCAATGACTCTACCATCAGTTAATATCAGCCTGTATTATCGTATTGATGTTTTAGTTTTAACAGAAAGCCCAAAGATATGAAGTAATTCAGAAACAGTGTCTCTTTTACACAGTTTGTCGACTAATGAATAGATGTTTATTTTTAACTAGAACATATACACTGAGTACATGTATTGGTCACAATTCATTAAACTATTTATAGTGACGCTCATGAAAAAAAAACAAATTTGGTTATTGCTTGTTTCTGTGAAAACAAATATTTTCCATATATATGGTTTCCTTAATCTTGAAAGATTTTAGTCTGATTTTTAAAATAATTCTCATGTTTTATTCTCCAAGAGATGATCATTGATTGAGAAAAGAATCTGAAGATGATCAGTACACAACAGCTGCAGCCCCATCATTAGCGGATGCCAATTGGCTGTCATACTAGTATGGCACTCATTACCGTGTTAGCGATGCAGAAATGGTTTGATGTCATTGCATATCTGATTTGGATGGATTGCATGGTGCAACGGTGCATTCCTGGGCTGTATTTACTTTGGTATCCATCAATGTTTGTCTCTTCTTCTTTTGTTTTAGCAGGCCTGTCACATGCCAGCCCAGGAGAGTGGGATCCAGCTGCACCACTCGGGACAGCACGGAGACTTGAAGGTGCTCTGTGTACTCTTGTCTGGCATGCAGCCCAACCTGCAGGTCGATACTTCCAGAGACTCTGCGACTGCAGTGCCTCCCTTAAAAATGCGTCTTCATTTCCCCTCCACCCCTCACGCCTAAACCGGAGAGGTCTCCTCTCACACAACGTTGTATCCAACAACCACCGGGCAAACTTTTCACAAAGGAGCTCCTCTTTGCTCACCGTCGGTCACCGCAAGCAATGCTCGATTCCGCTTCTGTTTTAGTACACCGCGAATCAATGCTGCTCCTCAATGACTTTCTATCTGAGTGGGCATTTCCCCCAAAACTCCCTGAGTAGTGTCAGCGAAGAAATGATGGGTCACACATTAGAAATAACGTACACGTTGGGCTCGAGAACGTGCGTATATGATTACCACAAAATCAGTGCTGCGCTTAAAGTTGTCTCCCGTCCCGAGTGGAGTGATTGTGCATGAACATCTAACTTTAATTGAGTTTGCCTGTGTGTGTGATTAGCTGTTGCTTTTCGTCGGGTGCAAGTTAAACGTGAGCGATAGTGTCACGCTAACGGAGTTGTATTGAAACGTGAAAGACTAGGTTTAGCTAACGCGGTGAGCTGACCACAGCAGCTAGCTCACGTACTTTCCTACCAACGTGATGTGAACTGTTCACAGACAAGAGTCGTTAGCTTAAATAAAGCTAGCACGCTTTGAACGGAACACAGCCCGGTTTCAACACGACGAGGACTAGCGTGAGCCCGGGCTCGTCGTTTTGAATCGGGTGACTAACGGTAGCAGCTCCCGGGGTGCAACTTCTTTCAATGGCCTCAAATGTAGCGTGGGCAAAAACGTCAAAGAAACCGTTAACTTACAGGTGAGTCCGTAAAAGGTGAGCAGTGACGTTAAAAGTCGCAGTCCGTTAGATGGCCAAGTCCTCTTGATCGGTGATCTTTTCTCCATGGTTCCTCTCTGTCTGTGCGCTTTGGCACGTTCTGGTCCTCCTCCTCGCTCGTCCGCGCTCTCTGTGGCTACTGGCTCGCGCTCTTGGGGAGCTGCTCTCCATAGCGACCGATCCGCGTGGGTTGTACCACTTCTGCTGGACAACAAACAAAACGCACACTGTCTGTGTGCGCGCACACATAAACAGCCACTGGACACCTCTGGAATGTAATGACAATGGTGATAGAAGTTGTTGTGTTAACTTGGTTGTTTGTTTTTTCAATCTCTCTATCTATCTATCTATCTATCTATCTTATCTCTCTATCCATCTTTACTTCTACACTCCATTTCAGGGGAAAATATAGTTAATTTTACTCGAATAATTTAGATTCTAACACTTTTCTACTTCAGTAAACATTTGAATGCAGGACTTTTACTTGTAACAGTATTTCTACACTGTGGTATTGCTGCTTTTTAAAGATCTTAGTAGGCTACTTCTTCCACCACTGTGTATAAGTAAAGTAAAAGTCTGGCATTGAAAATAGTACTTAGTTAAATATTGTAATATTAGTAAAATATATCAAAATACCCAATGCACAAAAACTGCGTAACCATTTCATATCATAGTGTTATAATATTAATGTTGATGCCTTCATGTGTAGCATTTTACTGTGTAGCTTGTCCAGGTGAGGTCGATCTTAACAATTGAGAATCATTAAAAATGATAGTGGAATACAAGTATAAAGTTGCATGACATGGACATTTTCAAGTAAAGTACACATGAATGTACTTAGCGACAGTAGGTCAGTAGCAGGGCGATGCACAAATATTCTCATATCAGAGATTAATTACCATTGGCAACTAGACCATCATTCACCTCTTAAAAACATTAAGAGGACTTAAGTTGTCGAATAGGACCCAGGCTGGATTACCAGCTGGGCAAAGAGAGCAGCTGTCCTGAGGCCCCAAAACCTCAGGGGGCCCGAGGGCTCCAGGTTCTCCACATGGCATTCAGTTTAAGGTAATTTGATTGATTTAACATTTGTTTAGTAATATGGTTTGCAATACAAAAGCACAACATAAATTGCTACGATGAGGGCCGAAAGATAGGAAATTATAGGGTTAGTGGAGGCAGGAGGGGGCCCTAGAGGGTTTATATGACCCTGAATAGAACATAAGTGGATACCTGCTTAATATTTACATGGGCATTATAAAATAGTGATCTTCATGTGTTTTCACTCTCTTAAAAATAATTAAAAGTGTAATTTAGTTTGGATCAGTGGGGAATCCCCTTGTTCCGAGGACATACTTGTGAAAGCGTGCACTCCGAACAGGTAAAGGTTTAAATTGTCTTTAACAGGCAGACTCTGAACCTTTATCAGTTTTTGGCACAGATGTCGTGGAGATCAGACGTGCGACTGGTGACACATTAGTCTCTCCAACCACCAGGCCCAGCCTATTTATGGATCACGTTCTAAAACAGAGTGGTGATGAAGCACTCTCTTGCATTGTTCTTTTCTTTGAGATAATTACAGCTTTTTACACATTCAGGAATCTGGCGTTGTGTGCCGCACTGTGTTATTATCATGCACTGCAGCTTGAACTGATAAACACGCTTCCTCAGCAGTTTCAGGCGGACATCATATTTATTCTCTGAAGATAAGCAAAAATGCTGGTCTCAATGTGATTCCCTCACGTTGAGCTTCCCAACTTCACTCTGCTGTGACGTCTTCATAGCCTGTATTACCTCATCAGGGGACGTGAACTCTCCGGGGAGCCTCCAATCTCCTGCAAAAATGTAACCCGCTGCCTCTCCCAGCGCTACAACTCAGCATCACTGTGATTAAAGCATGACCCATGATATGTCACCACACCATACCCCCTGCCTTTATACCCTGTGGCGGTTTATTTATATCCTCAAAGAGCTATAAATCCCCCAGGTGAAAGCGCTGCCCTTTTCACCAATCAATCTCCCCTCCTGGGCCACTTTGCATTGGAACGGTAAAGTCAGTGCAGTGAGGAGGCTCGTGTATTTCTGCGATGATAAATCACAGCTTATTTTCTTCCACAAAACATTGAATGTGTTAATGATTTCACCAATTCCGGTGGAATAGTTTCAGTCAGGGTTATTTCACACCACTAGCAGAAGTTGTGCTGCAAGAAATGCTCAACACCCCCCTCAGTAGCACTAAATAGTTTATGAGCATGTATGGCCCACGACCTTAGTAATTGTAGTTACCTCATTGAGGTTTCATGCTGCAAAAAAATAAAAATACATCTCAGTATGCTCTATTACATTTTCTTCCAGGCAAGCAAGGCTGCATTGGCACCACCTTCCCCTGTGACCAGTGGGTGCACATCCACACAGACTGTCTGGGACATTTGGTTTTACAGTCTGTGAAAACAGCCTTTGTTAAACACAACATTCCTCACTAGTCACATTGGTGAGCCAGTCCTTGCACACCTCAAAACCTCCCGACCCACCCCCCTTTTTCTGCAGCCACTCTCATGGTCCCATCCCCTGCCAAGGCTTGACCATGTAGAGCAGGGAGAGGTCACACTTGTGTTTGCAGCTCCACGCAGGTCTCCCCCATAATGAGCTCCCTCTGCAGTAGACACTGACCTTTTGGAAGGCAAACATGAAGACAGCGTACCTGTTACAGAGCATAGTCACATTACTGAAGGATACGGCTTCTACTAATGAGTAGATTTGGTAATAAACTTGCAGGTTAGGTGTATATTCTTAAAGAGCAGTTTAAACTCTCCCACTATTTAATATACTGTGAAGGCATGCACATAAGTGGGAACAGTAGGAGGCGACAGAAATGAGTGTTTAGGGTTATAACTGGTTAAAATTCATGCACATTATTATTGTTCTGTACTCTTAAGACTAAATGTAGGTACCCGCACCAGGGTCCGCAGTAGATTCACATGAAGGGTTCTCTAACAATCTGGGTTTTAATCACATTCGTAAACACCAAATAAAATAGGTCATATCTATTGTGATAAAAAAGTAAATACAATGTGAAATAGTGACTCCAATAGATACATTTGAGCTGACTGGGGATGAAAATGCTGATGTAGTGCATCCAACTGTAGAAATTAAAAAAAAAAAAAGTGTTGCAATGGGTTTAGATCGCCATCTGCTGGAAGTTAAAGGACGGGTTCACAATGTTTCAAGTCCATCATGTTTGAGTGTACATATCGGCAGCTGATCCTTTTGAAGACTGTAGAGTCCTATATACATGCAAATGAGTCTGCACTCATCTCCTTCACAAGTTTCAACACCTGCCCACAAATCTATATCAGTGTGCAACTTTGCTGAAAATATTCTGTTTTTCATAAAAAAAAAAAATGGAGCTAGAGTAGTTTGTTTTGTGCTCTGCGACAGTGTGGAAAGAGGTGATGCTGGAGATGAAGTGATGACAGGGGAGGCAGTTGAGAAACGACCTAAAAGCTCCACAGGGGTGTCAGGACACGGGTAATTTGCAAAGACTGAAGAGTTGTTGAGTGAAAGAAAGAGATACAAATAACAAGCAACACTACACCTTGAAGATGTTCTCAGAAGCACATGGGTGGGAATCAGTGGGACATTTACTAATTCAAATTTGTGTGGATGGAATGGTTATAAATGACTTCAGAGTAACATGTAATGGAAAAAAAAACCAAAGTGGTACCAGCAGCTGGTTGAAGTCCACAAAGACAGCATCTCTGGGTGTTACGGTGTTTACGTAGTGGCTCTTAGTCGCTCTAGCACATAAATGTTTCCCAAGATGACCACAGAGGACACTCTGTTCACATAGTTGGCACAGACGCCTCTCGTCTCGCATCCTTATCACACAAACAGTTGTCAGAACAAATCTGGCAAATGCCGCTTTCAAAACAACTCATTTTTCGACAACCATATGAAGTAACACATTGTTTTCTCTACTATTTTCAGCACTGGTTAAAAAAAAAGCCTTTGTAACACAATACGAAATGTTGGCCACAAGTCACTTCAGTAAACACAATATCCATCTAGTAAACATGAATTAAAAAGTTTCATTTTCTGATGCTGTTGCGACAAGTAAACACCAAAAATTAATAGTTTTTAAACTGCGTCTTGTCTTTATTACAATGAATTTTGGAACAACACAAAAATCAGCTGGTCAAGTCACAATAAAAACATAATTCTCTATGCTTCAGGAGCAGTTGATAATCATTATTCAAAGTCTTAAATGACCAAACACTTAACAGAATGTGTTGAACTGTGGAGACGTCCTCCTTTTGGTGCAATTCACTTTTTCCGCAATACAGCTTTTGTGCCGATGTAAGCACATTCATTGGAGCACAATCTACACGACAAGTCACAGCCACACACGCTGAAGACTCAAAAAGTGAGAAGACATTGTTAAATGATGAAGAGGTTTTCCTGATAACTGTGCATTTGTTTCAGTCTTCTCTTAGGTAAGCCTCAGGCACCTCTTCCTCCTCACCACTATTCTGTAAGGAGGCAACATGTTGCATCACCCTTTCAACCTCCATTACTTTAGTCTCGGACAACTTCTTATCCGTATCCACCGACAGTTTCAGTGCTTCCTCCACCTGCGTCTGGGCCACCTGAAGGTTTGTCCTCACTGTGATCGACGCATGTTCAGCTCCTGGAAACACACAGATGCAAGACACGCACTCCATTCAATTGTTGTAAAGAAAAAAGTTCAAAAGGTTGACATAACACCAGCTTAAGTTCAGACATTAGGTGTGGTCCTCAACGAGGCACTCCTGTCCATCATCTCCATTTTGTTAAACACAAAGCCCCACTGAGTGACAGCAAATGATCCGTGCACCGTCCAAAGTGTAACACTGACAGCGGCTGAATGGGAACGGGCACAGGCGGCGACGTGCAAAGCTTTGAGAAGATGATTCACAGCCGTACACTTTTATTCATCATTACAACAACCCTGAGAGAACCTGCCTGAACACTTCAACCACCACATCCCAACCCGTTCGCTCACACGGCCAGAGAACCACACTCAGACATTTGTCTTCTACACACCTGAGGTGTATGCTGCCTCAGCTGCCGCTTCACACAGCTTGACGGCAGTGACCCAGGTTGACTCGAAACGCTTGCATTCATCTTGTCGGTCACTAACCTGTCGGGAGAAGAAGAATTATTAAGTCAGACTCAAACAGATCCACAACTGTTTGTTTATCAGGGATTGCGAGTCTGCCGTCATATTCGTGCCGCGGCAATCGATAAATGAAAAGACGGCAACGTCACGCTACGCTCAGGTTTATTTTGAAGTACTTTTCACCGAAGAGGACAACACAAACTAACCTCTGAACGCTGGCCAATGATCACCTGCCAGATTGTATCCTCTTCTGCAGGAGTCAGTTTTCCCAGTGATTGCAAATATTGTCTTTGAAGGGCAATGAGTGTGTGCACAGCCTGTTGGCAAACAGAGCGAGGACATCGACATTTTATATTTAAAATAAAACTGCGGAGGCAGAGTAGCACAGAGGAGGATTGTGTGTGATATGGACACTGTTCAAGCTATTATAGTCCCTTCACACTAAATCATGCTGAATCTGGACATGGACAACTTTACATGCTCTATGCTCTGCTTCTATCTCTGGTCTATTTAAAGATAGACTATGTACTTCGATACATAATACATAAATATAACAAACATTATTTTTGTTCTGGTGCAGCTCAGTGTCACCACATTGCATCACACTCTGCAAGCTTCAGCAAATTATGTGGAGTAATGTTACTGACAGATTCATCAATAAGAAATTGGGTATTTTTCTTGATTTCTTGCATCTAGGCAAGTATACTATAGTACAAGGGTAGTTGGAGGGGGGGGGGGTAGATCTAAGGGCAGAGGGTGTAGTATGCTGTACAGATTGTAAAGCAAAGGCAAATGTGTGATATTGGGTTATATAAATACAATGTGCATGACTTGTATATACTATACTTGCAAATAATCCTTCTGCAAGTCAGGATATCGGAAATACATTTACCATGCGATCAAAACTTACTTTTGAGTAGTCTGTAATGGCATCTATGAGAGACAAAGTGGTCTGAGAGAGAAAAGTGCTTGAACTGTCTGTAACAAGAGAGGCTGCTCGTCTGATCAGAGAGTCACGAGAGAGGTTTTCAACCTGCAATAGAGACAGAGAGAGAGAGAGAGAGAGAGAGAGAAAAGACACGTGTATACTTTTAGTTAACGTTATATACTTTGTAATGGTATCTGTATTTTATGTATGAGTCTCTCTCTGGTGAGGTGACACACTCACCTGTTTGAAAGGTATAGCACACAGCCCTCCGCCCACAGTTAGAGACGCTATACCCGTGTACAGGACATTTGTCCATTTGACCGCTTTATGGACTGCAGGTTTTCTGCTGCTGAACAGGACAGGAGCTGATCTCCTGAAGAAAATAAACAGTTTCCGTTTAAAACCAGCCACGTACCGTTACACGAATACACGAGTTTACATCCAAGTTCTGAAGCGCTGTCACGTATTTACTGGTCCGTCTAAACGAAGGCTCGCTACCAACGCGTTAGGATTGAGGAATCAACTGAAGCTAGTCCAACATTTAACCTTTTACACTGACTCACAAATGTACGAGAGGACACACGAATGGCAATTAAAAACAAGTTTAACGTGTTTGTGGCAACTTCCGGTTGTTGTTGTTGTTGTTGTTGTTGCTAGCACCGTTCTGAAGCGAACCATTCTAATTTCCTCACTTTAGAACCGGAAACAACATTACATTTTGAGGTCTGGTTAATTTAGTATAGCGTGTACAAATGACAAACGTTGCCTGTAAAGCGGTATCTCACCACAGCCTACCTGAGGAGACGGAAGCAGGTCGTTAGGCTCCTCAGCGCGGCCATGTTGGTCCGCAACAATAAAAATGTTCGTCGTCACCGAGCAAAGGTTCCCCCCACTGTGAAGCCGTCACAGACTGAACACTAGCGCCCTCCCGTGGTGAAAGAAAAGCAAAGTTATCTTGTGCTCCGACATGTTTTACTGCTCAACCACAACCTGCCATGAAAAGAGGGGTTTATTAAGTCCTGGTAATCATTACATGGTGCAGTTAAGCGTAAGTAGTTAAGATCAGCCTCACCCGGACCAGCTCCAGAGTAAAATGTTACTTACCAACACATGAATGCGCTATCATTAATATTCTTCTCGGCCTACTATAATGTGAAATCTCATTGCATTTTGATTAGATACCTTTATATAATACAGACTATTCTTAATTATTATTTTCAATGCAGGCCTTAAACTTTACTGTGCTACACAGCGGTGAAAGAAGCAATGACACGGTGTAGAAATGCACAAGTTAACGTCCTGCATTCAAAATCTTACTTATGTAAAAGTACAAAAGTATTTGCATCAAAATATAATTAAAGTACCAAAAGTAAAAGTACAAAATATTTTAATTGATGCATTAATTCAATATTATCTTCACCAATAATAATACATTATAAGGTATTTGTGGTGATATTCTATATATTAATCAGAACCTGTGAAGTAACTAAACTTAGCTATCGAATAAATGTAGAGAAGTTACTAGTCCCACGATATTTCCCTCTGAATTGCAGTGGAGGAGAAGTATAAAGTAGAAGAAAACGGAAATATTCAAGTAAAGTACAAGTACCTCAAAATTGTACTAAGTACAGTAATTAAGTGAATTTACTTAATTACTTTCCACTACTGGTAGTTGTGTTGATCAAACCTATCCATGACAAATACAACCAAATGAAATGAAACCAAACCAAAGAGAAATGAGGCTAGATTCAAAGAATAATACTAGGGGAAAGGTTTGGATGTTTGGTGTGTAGTCAGCTGAAATTCCTCACAAGCATTTTACATTCCAGGCTTGTAATGATGAAACAGCACTCTGCAAATATGCAGGCCCTTAGATGACCTTTACAGTCTCCCTGTGACCACAGAGTGGAGTGCCAGGAATACATGTGGAAAATGAGCAAAATAATTAAAACAGAAGAGCAAATTGAAGAAAAAAATCTGATTGAAAAAAGTCACTAAAATAATGATGGAGGATTTACAGTGAGTGCGATGAAGGAATATTCTGTCCAACCTGATATTTTACATCACAGAGTTACATCACACGTGGAATTCTAGTTTCAAGTAAGGTGAGATGCGACAAAATCACGAGTCAAGATGAATTCACCCTCATTGATTATTTGTGATACTTAATATTGTTCAGTGTGGTCTCTCACACCTAATGCAGATATGCATTACCATACAATAAGACTGCATTCAAAATCTCTGGTTGCACTGTGTGAGAAACAGCTAAGTTCGTAATCTGGCCTTTAATTATTACTAGCCTACTTCTCTGTTTTACTGGCTTCATGATTCACGGCTTCTTACCAGACTCAATGCTGTCTGTTCTCTTAGTGCCAGTCATTAAAAACAAAGCTGGTAAAGTATGTAGCCTAGAGAATTACAGGCCCATTGCTTTGGCCAGCGTACTGTCAAAAGTCCTAGAAAGAATCCTGCTGGACAGAATACATGACTTTATCACCTCCAAAGATAACCAGTTCGGCTTTAAAGCCAAACATGGCACTGACTTGTGTATATATATACACCTTAAAGGAAATTGTCAACAAATACAGAGGTCAAAACTCATAACTTCTTATGTGTTTTATTGATGCCTCCAAAGCTTTTGATCGTGTTAATCATAGTAAGTTGTTTTTCAAACTGAGCCAAAGAGGTGTCCCCACATACATTGCGAGAATTCTGGCTTACTGGTATGCTCACCAGACTATACAAGTAAAATGGGGTAGAAGTGTCTCAGCCCTATTTGGGGTTAGCAATGGTGTCCGACAAGGGGGAATTTTGTCCCCAATTCTGTTTAATCTGTATATTGATGATCTGTCCAAGCAATTGAAAGCCTGTAATACTGGGTGCATGATTGGAAATACTCTGGTTAATCATATCATGTATGCAGATGATCTGGTGATCTTTAGTCCATCTAGCGCTGGTCTTCAGCAGCTCCTCACTATATGTACTGTGTGTGGTGTGGAACATGGCATCAAATACAACGCCAGTAAGAGTGCTATCCTGATCTGTCAAACTAAAGAGGACAAATTTCTAAACTTCCCTGACTTCAAATTGTCTGACAATAATCTTGGTGTCTGTGGTGAAGTAAAATATCTTGGTCATTTTTTAACAGAACACATGACCGATGATAACGACATTTCTAGGTAATGACGTAGGATGTATGCACAAGCAAACAGTCTCTCACGCAAGTTTGGTATGTGTACAGATGGAGTGAAGATGTCTCTGTTCAGAGCATATTGTACATCACTCTACACTGCACACTTGTGGTCAAACTACAGAAAAAGGAGCTTACAGAGACTTCAAGTAGCTTACAATGACGCCATGAGAATACTTTTAAAGAGACCGAGATGGAGTAGTGCGAGTGAAATGTTAGTGGCTGCACGAGTCAATACTTTCCAAACTGTGTTAAGAAATATCATGTATAAATTCATCTGTCGACTGAATGACTCTGAAAATGAGATCATAGTTGTTTTAACCAATATAAGGTTTAGTACCACACGTTACCAGTCCCAGCTGTGGCGACATTGGTACAGCTGTCTCTTTGTAGGGCATTGCTAGGCCTCCGTACTTTTATCGTTTGTCTGTCTTTTTATATATTTGTCTCTATGGACCCTGAGTCTGAAATAAAGTCTATCTATCTATCTATCTATCTATCTATCTATCTATCTATCTACAGCATCAACAGCTTAATGATTTTACTCGAGAAAATATTCATTGTCATGTTAAGTTTGCGCAGTATGTAGGGTTTAACTATATGTTTGGTCAAGTCAAAGGGTTAATATGTCATCCATTTACAGTATTTCATTAAAGCAGTGACGTGTCAAATAAAGATATGGGTGATGTATTAATGATTATTAGAAATGGGGTTACACTTGCTCACAGTGCAGTTGTTAATGTGTGTGTAAACTGACTTTACATCCCTATATGTTTTCCAATACCTGCGGTTACCATATTAAAAGAAAATAAAGATAAAAGCAACATGTTTTATTGTTCCGACAACATTAAATTCAAATATTTAGTTTAAAGTTTTGTTCACAAACTGTTAAACAAGCGATTGCAGGTGTGTTAATTAGCCAAGTCAACATGAACAGAGCAGTCTTTGAATAATTAATGATGCCATTAATCATCACTTTTAATATGCTTCACGGGAGTTGCACTGGAGTTTATTGTGACACACGGGAATACAGATAACTGGCCAATCATCATCACCATTATGTTGAAAAAACATTTTTCAGATGATGAAAACAAGCCAAGACTATCAGTGTAGGTCTCAGAAATTGACAACTTAAAACTATGATTCTGCCACTGAAATGAATCTACCTTATTTATTGAAAAATATTTTGTTTAATAAACTGATAAGTAATCAATATATATGTCCCCAATCCCATCTCTCAGTATGTGTTCACACATTGGCCTTTTATTGTTCTGAGCATGACTGTGATTACAGTGCTCTGATGAATAAACTGTTCCAGCATTAACGTCAAACCGCACATTTTACCGTCTGTATCATATTGACAGCATATCTGATGAATAAACTGGTTAATCCATCAGGCAGTTTGTGCCCCATGCATCCCTAAGTACACCATAAGTGTACTTTGCTAGTTGGATTAACAGCAGCTGAGACAGTGATAACTCTACTTTACTCTCTTATTGTTGTCAACTCCTGATTTACGGCTGTCAAGTCTTCTCAAAATTCATGAACAAAATAGTACATTTCAAACACAGTCTGATGATAGTAATCAATTTATGCGACAATTTAAGTTAAACATTTTCTCTGAACTGGATCTTTGAGCAGCCTTTGCTGTGTCCCATACTGTCGGTTATCTTATGGGGGGTTAGTAAAAAATATCACCAGTTCGGGTGGGCGGTTAAAAAAGTGACAAAGCAATTTTCTGAGTAAGTTACTAATAATAAGGTGTAAAGGGTGTTTTAGTCTTGTGAATTTATTATTTATTTACAAATCAATAGTTTTCCAACCATTTCAAAACTTTTTGCTGTTTCCTCCATCTTCACTGAGAGCCCACAGAGGATAGTTTGAATAATTGATGACCTAATTAAACGTCACCTTTAATGAGTTTCACAGGACTTTATTTGCCATAAGAGAATAGTGATGATGGGCTCATTAGCATCACTGCTTTGGAGTCGAAATCCCCTCGGAGAAAAACAAACCATGTCTGCAGGGACATCTCTGTGTTAGCTACTGCTAGTTAGTGCACAGACATGACAACAATCCAAAATGATGATTGCAAAACAAACTTTTGTTTCATCAAGTTTCATCAAACCAGCACTTCAGGTGCACTGACTTTTAATTTCATGTCTAGATGGATGTTTTAGATAATATGGCCAAAGTGGGAGGTTTATACAACTGCTTGAGTTTAATGTCCTGTTAAACACAGTTTGAACTCAATTTGATTCCTTTACTCAATGATTCATGAGCACAAATTTAGGAACAATCTATAAAACACAAATAAAGGATGTCAAAGATAATATATTGAGTTTAACAGCCAAAACCCAAAGAACATACACGTCTCTCCCCAGATCCAAATCAGTATCATTTCCAAGTGGCTCATTTACATTGCCCACCTTCTATTTGCATTGCACTGCATTAGCCATGTATAATGAAAGCATCCAATGCATCATCAAAACTATATGCGAAAGAGTATGCACAGCACCTCCTTAGTAAAACATACAATACATAGCCAAATTAAGTTATTTGCTTAAGGGTCAGATAATGCTAGAAAAGAACTTGGGCTGGCACTCAGTATAGGTAATATTTACGAGCAAAGGTAGACATTTTGAGACCATATGTCACAAGGTATTAGGCCTTACTCAATCAGCCAAAGTGTGCCCTCGCACTCACCTGTAGAGTTAGGGCGACGCTCGCAGCACTCTTAACTTCCTGACTTTTGATCTACAACACAACCGTGCTCTCTGCACATAGTGACTACCAAGCTGAAGATTATTGTTACACATACTTTTGTGTAGCTAAGGACTTCACTTCCCTGTCCCCCAGCCCACACGGTCAGATTCGGCCCTCACTTAAACTCAAAGCACTGACTTGTTGCCCGTCGCACACACAGCAGTTCGGTTTCTTTTTATCTTTTCTCACAAGCGAGGGCAGAGTTCCTCGCTATCCGCTTACTAGCCATCTCCTTTCCCTTGTTCGTCTTCCCTTGCCTCAGATTAGCTACGCAAATCTTAAATCTTAAAATCTGATAGGGTGCAACACCTGTCACAAATGAGACAAGGAAGCCAGGACTCACCTTTACCTGAACTATCCGTACTCTTACGCAAGCATAACAAATAAATTCCCTCACAGAATGTCTAGGCTCACCCTCGAGGACAGGCTGAGCACTTCCGATAGGAGCTCAGATGCTTTGCATTGTCAGGAGCCACTTGAGATGGTCCAGGCATCTGATCGGGATGCCTCCTGAATGTCTCAGGTTTTCTGGGTAAGACCAACTGAGAGGAAAACCTTGGGGCAGACTCATGCTTTCATATCCCATCTGGCCTTAGAATACCTTGGAATCCTCCACGAGGAGCTGATAGACATATATTGTAAAATATTAAGATATTAGGGCTGCTACTGCAACCTGCACCTGAAGAACTAGTGGAAAAGGGTGGATGGATAAATAGATGGATGGACATTTGCCAGATTAAGACAAGTGGCCTACATATTGTGAAACATATGTAAACATTCAGTTTCAGGTTGCACTATGTATGAAGGAAATGTAGTCTAACTTGTAAATTAGTTTATTTCTATGTATGCATGACCACTAGGTGTTACCTGCCATCATGGTGCACTTTGTCATAATAATGGCTCAGTCCTTGTATACTATTCTAGTGAGCGTTCATGCTAAAGCTGATAAATACTACTGAGGAGGTATCTTCAGGGGTCAGCATCTTCCCTGCACACCGTCCGCAACAATCAATGTGTACGGACTGAAGTGTGTCGCACACTCGTCCGTGGAAGTGATTGTCTATGCCAGGACAAGGCTTCTTGTTGATGATTGGCCTGTGGGTCCGTGGGCCAATCATCAACTTAGAATTTTGAGTGGCACACCCTGTTTCCATGCACAAGATTATGAAGACTGGTCCCAGAACCATGCAGCTTAGGCTTTGACCGTTTGTCTGGGACACTAGATGCATGAGGATGTAGCTTCCATCCAATCATGTGACCTGAGAGGGAGGTTGGGCTGGAATGTCAATAAGATGCTCCCTGTACCTCTGAACTTAAATCTTGGTGCAAAACTGCAACAAAGCCCTCTAGGTATTACCCATGCAGGTGGTTAATCCTACAATAGCATTCTCTACTATCACAGCATGGGTTACTAATACTCAACGCAAGCCCCTGTAAAGATCAAGTGGTTATCATGTTCTAATATGGGCATGTCCCCCAAGTCCATCTCTGCGAGGTACCATCAAGACCTAGCTGTATCTGGCCAAAAGCTTACAGCACTGAATGAAAAATCCCTTTCTCATAGCTGACGCTATCAGATTCTGCAGCACCGGACAGCAGATACCCTATTTGTGACTGCTTTGCATTACCAAATAAAGGGAATGACAGACAACCATTATCTAGCTTCAGTGCTTTCCTGTTGGACACAGGAAATATATTGCTGGGCCTTGAATCTATGTATCCTTTCTGACACTGAAAAACAACAATACAATAATACTTAAAGTTGTCATGTGAATGACTGTGGTGATTCCCTGTGGTAGAATAAAAAAAGACACTATGGCAATCAGTTATACAGGACAAAGCCTTTGGATTGCTGGCAAGTTTACAACTATTAAAACAATTGAACTAAGTTATTTTATCAGTGTTCAGTCAGAACAATACTGAGCTGAGGATGATTAAAAAAAATAATGATCATGAGAGAATAAAATGGTAATAGGGATAGGGCTATCCCCATATCTAATACCTCTCTATGGCCATGTTTTCACCCCACTTTTGTGTGTCGAAGTTTGGAACATCTGTATACATTTCTGTTGGAGAGCACATCTAGCATGATCTAGGTCTAAAATATGCACTCATACTTACACCTGCAAAGTTGATGTATCCAACACACAAGGTAAGTAGCTATTGTAACAATGGCCAGTGAGGTGTGTTGTTAGCAATAGTGATGATGACATTGTGTTGGAAAAAGTCTGATTGGGTGTCCCCCTTGTGTTATAGTTGCCCCTATAAAGTCTTCATACACAGTCCTCTCCCAGACAGCAGGACCAAGCCCAGCAAAAGAGCTGTGCACCACCATTTCTGCAGAGATGGTTTGGTAATCTGAGGCTGTTATAAATGTCATTTGTATTGTTGGTTCATGTGATATTATACTGGTGTGTGTAATCAACTAACATTTGCAGTTGTGAGGTTGTTATTTGGGCTTTGTGCCAGAGGTAACCTGTGCATCTAGCTTATACACAATATTTTAGATTGCATTGACAGAATTTATCTGTCTTTAGAGCTACAGTAAGTTGATTGACTGTTTAAAACCCTTGTATGGCTGACTATAACTGAGAAAGATATGGCGGCCAATAACTCGGTGGTTGGTGGTGAATTGTCAACGTACAAGTTCAATGATCGGGTCATTGTAGTTCAGGTTTTGGTGTCAGTTTTCCTTTGCATCAACTTTTTGCTAATCACAACTTTGTTTATGAAAGACTTCTACACAGCCATGCGGTACATCTTATTTGCTATAACACTACTGTCTGACTCTCTGTTTTTAATTATGACTGACTTCCTGCTAATTTTGAGTTATATTAAGATTAGCATGCAAATATGGTTGTGTGTTATTATGTATATTGTTTTGTCTATGTACACTTTTGTCACACCAGTTACTTTGACAGCAATGACCCTGGAGCGCTTTGTGGCCATTTGCATGCCCCTGCGCCATGGAGAGCTGTGCTCCACACGCAGAGCTCTGCACTGCATCCTCATCATTCACAGCCTCAGCTCTATACCCTGTATTGTTATTCTATCCATCTTCTTTGCATCTGCGCCCTTCAGCTTCTATACCCAAGGCAGAATATGTTCTGTGGAAATTTTCATCTTTTACAAATGGCAGGGTCATCTTCGGTCAGCTATACAACAGTTGTACTTCTTCATAATGTGCATTGCTATTGTATTCTGCTATGTTAAAATAATGAAAGTGGCCAAAGCTGCATCAGGAGAGAATAAAAAGTCAACATGGAAAGGGCTCAGAACTGTAATTCTTCATGCTTTCCAGCTGCTGCTCTGTCTCATCCAGCTGTGGTGTCCATTAATAGAGGCTGCCGTACTTCAGATTAATTTACTGTTATTCATTAATGTCAGGTATATTAATTACGTTACTTTTATTCTCGCTCCAAGATGTCTGAGTCCTCTTGTTTATGGCCTCAGGGATGAAATATTTTTTCATGCACTAAAATACTATGCTCTCTGTGGCTTGTATAAGCAACAGTCATCAAATGTATCTTGATTGATAAATTAAATTCATGTTACGCTACTAAATTAACATGTTTAATAAGTGTCTCTTGCTTCGTTATATTGTTATTTCAAAGAAAATGATTCAATTGAATGGCATATATGTGATTATATTACACTGATGATCCCTATTTCTTACAATACATTAAAGTGCCTCAGACATTCTTCTTTTTCAGGACAACAGAAGTTGTGTCCATTTCCAACAGTCATTGTGTAGAATATAACATGTGGTCACTATACGATTAAAAATGTGTTAATTCTATTCCTACGGATTTGGATTTGAAAAAGTAGACACCCAACTGTAAAAAAAAAGAGGTGAAGCTGTATTGTACAATCTATTCTAACAATCATGACCATGAACTTATCTTAATTTCATCAATAGATTGAAAATAATCAATAAACTCATTAAAGTTAGCATTATACTTGAGAAACCTGTCACTTGGGAGATTTGCTTGAATCAATTAATTCTGCAGCATTGCAGAGCTCTCTGCCATCAAGGAGGAGGAGAGGCAATGGGTTCCGGCTTTTCATCGACAGCACCCGGACCAACCTTCCAGGACTAAGACGCCTGCCGGGAACACCCAGCAGGCTCCCTGTTTGGACAGTGAGCGTCTTTACTCCCAGTCCGAGGTCCGAGTTTACCCTCAGACTGTTTTCCCGTTGCCGACCCTGCCTGTCTGGACTTCTCCGCCTTGCCTCTGCCCCGGTAAATGACTCAGCCTTCTGTCCCCGACCATGAGATTCTAGCCTCTGCTTCCTCTGGTTTCTGTCTGCCTTCTCCCCAGACGGCTTGGCGTTCCACTGAGTGGATTTCTCAGATCCAAGACTGTTTGCCTGTTGTGTCTTCTGCCTGGAAAAAACTTTCGTTTCAACTATTCTGTGTGTCCATCGTACTGCTTCTGGGTCCTTACCATACCCGTTACATAAATACTAAACACCTACACAATGCCACAGAGACTACATCTCTTATCTTGGTTTAGTACTCTTGCAATATAACATAAATGTCATGTGGACAGAAATAGCAAATAAATTAGCTTGGCTAGTTTTATTTACATACACACATGTAACCATGGGTGATAAAACAAAGCCAGCTGCGTAGCATTAACTCATTTAGTGATTAAGTTAGAATAACACAGTAGCAGACCAACGTCAGAAAAACATATACATAAGTTATTGCCACTTAACAGAAAATATGTGCACTTTATGCAACATCTTTACATTGGCAGTTAGTGAAGGAGTTCTGCAGGCTATTGATAACTTACTTTCTTCAGGCACGCACTCTCTGTATAGTGAGGAGGGTTCTGCAGTGCACTTATGGTTACGGATATAACCCCTGTTCTAACCTGAAGAACACTAGGACCTCGCGCCGGCCAAAGGGGGTGCCTGACTAAAATACCAACATAAAAACCAGTATTTATGAAACTAATAGGGAATTTACAACATCCTTTGTTAAAAAATTGAATACATTTAGTTGAGTATTTTAGATTGTAACCTTTTTTTAAAATGATGTCCGATGATTCAACTTTCATCAAATAACAGGACAAATGTATGGGCAAAAGCGCTTTGTTGGGAACGTAAAGGAGCGTGTTTGGGTTATCAGCATCTAGGAAACCAAATTCTTGACATCAATAGAATTATTAATGTCAGTAACAATTATTGATTATTAATAATAATGGGGCACCACCCTGCGAACAGGGACCAATAACCAAACGATAAACTAAGTCTCATAATTAGTGTTCACTCACAATGTCAATAGTCTGAGTACTATGACACATTCAGAGTGAAAGTGAAGGTTTAAGTTCGAGCACAGACCACATATACAGCTATTATCACAATACATGCACAAAGTAATGGCCAAACCACAGGGGTCCTGCGGTGTCTTGGCCCTCGGCAAATTAGATTGCAGCGCTGCTTTCAGGTAACTTCAGGAACGCATAGTTTTTGGGGGGAGGAAACTCACCCTAATGTGAATTTCTTCAGAGTTGGGGGGGTTTGGTGCTCATCAAACTACAATCAGGATGAAACCTTTGCTTGCAAAAGGGAAGGCCTGACTCTCTTTGTTCCACAGCACATGTCGAAGCCATATAGTCAGATCCCAACAGCTTGAAAAGGGAAAACCATTACATACATTGTAGTTTTACATGGACGTTTACAAGTGATGTGCAACTGCAGTAATGGTGGTTTGTATATTCGGCTACAAGTTGGATTTGTCTACAGAGGGTCACCGAGGGACATCAGCAGAAGGTGGAAATGACGACACAGTGATGAGCAATGTTTCATTTGTGGTTTCTACTCACTCCTATAAAGTTTTCATGCACAGCCCTTTCTCAAGACTGCAAATACCCCGACAGACAGCATTTGATTTTTGGAAATTAAATTGGAACATTGGCCTGACCATTGATTGAAATGGAATTGAAATCTGTCCCACAATGCTCTGCCACTGAATAGAGGATTTGGTAAATTGCACCACATGAATCATCATCTTGGCACCACAGATAACTATTGTCAACAACTTGATTTCCTTTTGACAAACATATGTAATAATTAAGTTACATTTTGTAACTACTTAAACAACTTTATTTCTTGGAAAAGCGATGGCTGGTAACAACTCATTAGTTTGTGGTGATGTCTCGCTACGGCGGATCGATGAGCGCGTCATTATTGTGCAGATCCTGGT
>NW_022280060.1:0-19791 GCF_004355925.1 Anarrhichthys ocellatus
AATACCTTTTTCTTCATGTGATGCTATATAATTATTATTTTTGGCTATGGATATACTACACTCTTATTTTTTGTAAACATACTATGACTTTTTGGACATTTTAAGACAAACTATACTGCACAATTTTGGGAACAGACCATACTGTGACCTTTTTTATAATATTTTTATTATAATTAATTAATTAAATAAACAAATTCAATTCATTACATTTTGTTTTTTGACATTTTTTACAACATACTATACGACAGGGGTCTTCAATGTTTTTCAGGCCAAGGATCCCCAAACTGATAGAAAGATGGAGCAGGGACCCCCGGCTATATATATTGTATAAAATGGTGTTTTATATTAAACTGGGCCTAGTGCCATGTATAAACATACCTTTTTATTGCACATTCAATACTAAGCTATTCAAATAATACACAGGTTCATATATTCATGTTTCTATTTTAAACATGTGCAAGGTACAGTGAGCAGAGAGGCCGTGCCACTGCCATTTATAAACAGACCTCGTCAGCTGATACCAATGCCAATATCAACATTGTCTGTCAATTGCATGATAATCATAACCCCATGCAGTACCTCCGCAGACCCCCTAGGGGTCGCGGACCCCCTGTTGAAGACCTCTGTAATACGATTACATTTCGACATTTTTATGACATACTCTATATATATTTTTTTAAAGTGAATTACTGTAACATACAATTATGACAGAAGATTGTTTACATGTTGGAACATGTACATTTTATGATATAAGTCAGTCATTTGACTTTCTATACTTTTACTTTGTTCTTAACAATATCATTCATATTTTTTATGGCCTACTACATTATTATATTTTAATTGTCTTTTATGGCATGCTATTCTATTATTCTTTTTATACAAATTTTAATGGCATACATACTATACCTTTTTTATAATGTAGTTTATGGCATACATGAATCTCAGTGGTGTTCTATACCATGAGCTTTTTATGCCATACGACAGTTATAATCTTTCACGGCATACTATTTTTTTCGACATTTTCATGTCATAATACATAATGACATTTTTGTTGCATACTATATACAATAACATGTTTTACATTTCTATGACATGCATACTACACTATGACGTTCTTATGAAATACTATACTATGACTTTTTTTGATTATTTATGGTATACTATAAAATTGACCTGTTTGGGACATTTTCATAGAATACTATGACGTCTTATGATCTTTTTAAAAAGGTTTTAATAAGAAACAGTAAATCATAGTGAAAAACACGAGTCCAAAAACTCTTTCAGATATGTGGAATTTTAATTTTTAGTACATTTTATATGAAAATAGTTTTGCAGACTTATACAACGGTCTTTGCTGTACAACAAACATGTAGATGAATGATATATTTCCTACTTAAAACATGGAAAATTCAAGCAGCTGAACACAGGAAGGAGCATGAAATGAAATGTATAGCGATGTCAGTAAGGAGGCACACTTTCAGTTTTGTTAGCTGCACTTGCCCATACGGAGGAATGTAACTAATGTATAAAATGCATTAAATGTACGTTTCGTTATACTGAAACTGAATAACAATGTAAAAAAGTCAATTGTTCTAACAACAGAGCCACCACATCTGTGTACACCATTTTAAACTCCAGGAGCAGGCAAGTTAACCAACAAACATGAGCACAACACTTGTAGGTACCGACATAATTAAGGGCTCATGAACCATAGCAGCAGCTACAAACAAATAACTTTGTTTCCAGAGGAAGCCTGATGCTTTGTGCTTTTCACCCTGTGAAGTTGATTGTTTGATAATCACACCTGTAGGAGGTTCATGAGGTTTATCAGATATAGTCGGAAGGGAAATAATGACAGAAAAATTAAGAGATTCATTTTTTTCTTTAAAACATTACAAGTATGTACAAAAATAGCAACTGCCACCACGTCAAAAAATCAACAAACTCGTGATGATGCTACATTTATAAAAAAAAAAAAAAAAAAAAAAAAAAAAAAAAAAAAAAAAAAAAAAAACAAATATCCACAAATGTTCCTTTTGTAGAGGACATCTTAAAATCACCAACACAAAGAATAATAAAAGAGAACATAAAAGACAATAGGTAATAAAACATGTATTTACATACTGTGCTGTACTGGTTCTTGTTATGGTGTAAAAATGGCATGAATGTTGTCGTCACTCATTCATTCCCTAATATGTACCCACTATACAATCCATAGTTATTTTAGCATGATTGTACAGTTTAAAAAGGTGTAGTAAGAAACAAAAGGCTTTGATATTATTACCTACACACGCTCACACGCCAACAAACTAAGAGAAGACTTTGTGGTACCATAAAAATTGCAGTATTTCTAGCATTGCCTTAATTAAACAATAATATTTCAAATTCAGGATTAAAGGTGTATCACAAAATGAGTGTTTATGAACTCAGCTGAATGTAGAGTGGCTGTCATGGATCTTATTAGTGCCCGAAAGTTCAGTGATGCAACTCCATGCCCAATGTTACACACAAACACACTCATTCACAAACAATTTAAGGAATTCTGCAAAAACAGATTTTTAGGGTTTTAGCCTACAAAAGACACTACTTCATTTTCCAAAATGTATTTTCAATGTTGTGAATTTCAAGTGGCATTACATCTGTGGGTGATATTGTTAAAGAATTGAGTGTAAAAAAAAAAAAAGTAGTGGTTTTATTCTCATACACACCTGTCTAACAGGTGGGCATTAGATTATATACAGTTTATGTCTCAGATCTAATATCCCACATTTTTAAAAGTCTACTTTAGGAGGAAAAAGGACCTAAAAAGTCATTTTTGGTGGAATTCCTCTCCCACAGTGCTTTACTACAGGTCAGTTAAACACATTCCCTTTATAAACATTACTTACATAATTAAATACATAGCATCAACCGACTGTCTGTGTTCTGCTTATACCCCATATACACAAAAACTCACTTTACCTTCTCACTGATGAGCCTTTCAGACCCTCAGCTCCAAGTTTCCTGCCTCAGCTGCTGGATTAAAGTAAAAACCTGCAACACTGCGCTTCAAAACGCCTCGTTACTGTCAGGAGATTTCGACCTCTCTGCCACAGTGGGCCTCCACCAGCTCTGATGATGGCATTTCAGTCCTGTATGTCAAACTCTGGTTGTCTTGTTGCTGTTTGTGTTCAGGGTTGGGATGGAAGATAGAAATCCATAAACTGTCAAGGAACAATTACCACTATTTTCTTTTTCTCCTCCATGTTTCCTTTTTCAATTAGAAAAGTACATTTTGTAGCATCATGTTCCCTCGTTGCACATTTGTTTCCTGTTCCAGCTTAAGAGGTTAAAGGTCAGGGAAGCGGCTAGGGTCTTCTTTATAGTCGTTGGGAATGGTAAAAATGGACTGATCAAACTCATCATAGCGAAACTCCTGAAACGTCACGGTGGCTGTGATCGTAGGAAAAACAGGGATGTCTGCAGGGAGACACGAGCAGAATTATGAATCACGTTTCATTTTGTTATACCCGCCTGTGATAGATTTCTGTCCATATTTTAAATATCAAATGAAAAAAAAGTCCCTTTCAATCTCCTATCTCTCTTACACAGCATGCTTTTTGGAATTACATCTACTTACCCAGTTTGACAGGAAAGCCAGGAGGGAGCTTCATCTGAACAAACTCCCTGAGTTTATTAAAGTGCTTGAAGGGTGCAATCACCTCCAGAACATTCAACAACCTGACAAAACAAACACAATGGTTGTAGAGAAGACACTAACAATAATTAAAGTTATAGCTGAAATAAATACCATATAAGGGAAATTTGACTGGCCATAATTTACAGGTTCTTAGATAGCGGCATCATTTGTTAGATTTATTAGTTTGTCATAGTTTATTTCAATGTTCAATTCAACAGTATTCATTCAACCTCATTTGTTGCTTATATAAATGCAATTATATCAACCATTTGAAGCCCACAGGACAGAACTGTAACACATTGCTGATACATAAACAATCTGTAATAAGAAAAACAAAACAAAAACAGATATATAAAGAAAATATTTCCAATAAAATAGTTTTTGTGGTTTGCACATATCAGAGATTTCTCTTTTGATCACCACAGAAACCAAGATGGGGGAATTATGGCTGCCTGCTTTTTAATAACTGGATACAAAGTTAAAGAGAAGACTCACGATTCGATGCCCAGAGGGAAGTCTTGACTCATGGCTATCGTGGCTTTGAAGTTTTTCTTGCTCTCTTTGCAGACCAGCTCTCTTCCTAGATGGGGAGCTCTGAGCAGAGAGAGAAATGACAACCTGTCAGATTAGAATTTCATGATAAAGAGTTTACAGCTAGTTAATATGCAGAAATCTCCCACATGTATTTTTTTGTCAATACTGAAAATGGATTTTATCTTGATTAATCTTAAATTGAATTACTGTAACATTATTTTTCCTTAATGGTCTGGTGTCCCCTGAAAAACCTACCTTCCATTGTCAGCAGAAATGTATTCTTCCCAGGAAACCGTGTTGGGTGAAGGGGCAGTTAAAGATGGCCTCCTCGCCGGCTGAAGAGCACAAAGAAAACAAACACAACATGTTAAGGGCAGATCTAAAGACTAAACTACTGTAGGGACAAACACAAAAGAACATAAACACAGAGATTAAAATTCACACTGATGTCAGACCAAACATAATGATTACTGATTAAACTAAGAATATTCAAACATTAAGCTTGTCCACAGGTGGTTTTTATTTACAATGGGCTGTTAGTTAGTAAAACATGCAGCTGCCAATTTCTGCTTAGCAGCAACTTTGACAAAAGTCACACGAGGACCTCAGTTAAGAAAGTGAAATCTCTTAAATATTATTGAAACACTTTTTTCTAATCCATCAGTCCATATCGATTTGTTCCCACAGAGCGCCGCCATGCACAGCACAGGCCACTAGAGGGCCCCAGTGCATCACTAAACCTGTGACGCTGTTTTGCCTTTTCAGAGTAACTGAATTACTATAATTTAGAACACCACCGCTAAACATCTGATATCTGAGACGTGATACTATTTCACAGGGTGCAGTCTAATCTAGTTTCCTGCTCTTAAGCCTTTTTCTATTCACACGACAGGATTTGATTTCTACATATACAGCAGCTGTAAACCGTATGAAACAAAAGCAATGAAGACATCATCTCAGGCTGCAGTTGGCTTCATTTACAGCCAAGATCAATATTTGCTGAGGTGGA
Organism: Anarrhichthys ocellatus; assembly: GCF_004355925.1. Classification (NCBI taxonomy): domain Eukaryota; kingdom Metazoa; phylum Chordata; class Actinopteri; order Perciformes; family Anarhichadidae; genus Anarrhichthys; species Anarrhichthys ocellatus. The sequence continues at coordinate 5,223 of NW_022280060.1, forward strand.
AACTTTCCAAATAATTGATGAGTTTACTTTTTTGTTACAGTTTACCTTCTTTTTCTGTTTACTCTCTTTTTTCTTAAGTGCACTAAGAAAACATCTAAAGCAAACACCCGACTTGGGGGACAAACAGAACATGTACGATAAAAATAGTTAAACCGTTGCTGAAACAACAAGATAAAAGTACTCATAGTATGATTATGATCAGAATCCAACATGGACAAATGTATAAGCCAAAGGATGCAGTGCACACTGTAGGATACTGAAAGATCATCAGCCAATCATAAATAAAAGCAGGGCCAGTTTTTCTGAGCCTTATTGGAAGATTTGCTTCCAGTGGTTAAAAAAAAAAAAAAAATATGATTGTTGTCCTTTCATTAATCATTCAAAATACTGTGCTCTGTGCTCTCATCAACTAATCGAAGGAAAATTATTTCACCTCTGCCTTCTTGAATAAACTAAGAGTTTGGACGTTCTGCTCTTACTGACCCTGAATAGAACTTAGTTCCTGTTTCTCATAAAATGTACTTTCTGCTAAAATGAACTCATTGTTCTTGCCAATGTTCACACTGAACCACACCAGCTGACCGCTCTTTTGTGAGCAGTAAATAAGGCACTAGGGCAGAATAACGTGGATGATGAGACACCTGACAGTGCCAAGAGTCAGCCGTGTGTAGCGTGAATACAAACGATATATCGATATCTTAGTTCCCACCTACACTGCAATCATCACAGATGTTTTGCTGTTGTCACTGTGGGCTGCGGCCTTGCCAAGTGCTCGCCGTCACCCTGTGCGTATCAGCTCTGGCGTGTTGTTGTGTCGAGGACAGAGAACACACAGATCTGCCGGTATGCCGGTCCCACCCTTCCATTGCACCGAGGGTTTAAGCCCTCATCCATTTGATCAATAGTGTGAAGCCCTGTTTAAAAGCCCCCCCACGCTTCCCTGTGTCCACAGGCGCACATCTGACCCGCTCTCCTTCACTGCTGTAAACAAAGCTACGTCACCGCTGCTGCTTTTCTTTCCCCCTGTCACAGACTTTCCATGTATCATTTTCCACTGAGGTGGAAGGAGAAACTATTCCTACATTGACACCAAGACCCACTAAACTACAGGCTTTTTCACTTTAAACATGAGTGGGCACTGATTTAAATGAGTGTAAACACACCGACAGGCAACAGAGGACACTGTGAAGAGACAAAGCCCAGCACAGAACAAGTGGGAGTCGACAAAAAACAACCAGTTAACAAGGCACCCATTGAGTGTTGAGAGGCTTTGACTTTGCGACTGGCTTTATGGTCAGTGTAAAGACAAGAGCTTGCTAAGCAAACTCTAGAACGTACTATAGTGAGGGGATGGTGGGTGGTAGAGTCATCCCTGTGAATGTGAAGCTTTGTAGCCACTAGGTGGCTGTGCTGGGACTCAAGTCCATGCATTGTGGATGAGGAGGGGGGGGGGGGGGGGGGGGGAGACTGTCTCAGTGAGAGATCGAGGGCAGCTTTTCATTCTGTTTTCATGTCCCAAACAAATAAAACATCAAAGAAACAACATTACGACAGGAATGTTTCCATACACCATGCACAGTTTATTGACAGGTTCTGGCAGGATCTCCGTGATGTTTCTACAGGATTGATTTTTGTACAGACACAGTAGTGAGAACTGTGAGGTTTATTCTGTCTGAGACTCGTTTCCTACCCCAAGGTTCCAGCGGGACAGGACAGTTTCGGGACTGGACTGGACGTTACGCTGCAGGCATAAGTAAACAGGATGTTTATCGACAGAGCCACGCTCCACTTGGTTTACCTTGCAGTGAGTCAAAGTGAGACAAAGATTCTCAATGTCTGTGACTATCTGTCACAGTTTGGCCAATCGAAGGCAACAGAAAAAAAGTGCAAGTTTAAGTCAGGCTGACTCTAGTTTGCCTAATCTTCTGAGGAAGCACAAATAAGAAAACAGCAAAGAGGCTTTTAGTTCCTCTGGTTCTACAGTTCCTGGAAATGTTGAGTCAGTAAAGATTCTGTGCCTTTTTTTAAGAATGTCAAGGTGGATGTTAGTCATTGGATCCGGTGTAACATGTTATCAACATGCAGGTGTCAAGTAACAATCTATGATAAGTGTTTGTGATGTGATGCTTCATGGGGCCTGATAACCCCAATAATCAAATCATGGGTGATGATAGCGGGGGCATTGTGGTCTAAGGCTGTACATTTGAGCCTCTGGTAGAAGTCTCTCTGCTGAAATGAAGTAACCATCAGCCATATTAGAAGCCCCACTCACCTCAAAGTTCTGCTCTATGAGATTCCCTCCTTTGCTCAGGCTCTCCATGATGGCTTTGTTCCTCAAGATGTCCTCCTCGCTCAGATGTTCCCGTCTCTTCCTGGACTCGAGCACCAGGCCGTTCACAGAGTAAAAGTCTGCCAGAAAGTTTCCCACGCGCTCCTGGGAGGTAGAGGAAACTGTTAGATAAGTCCCCCCGCTGACTCACCAATTTCCTTTTTGAACATGTCAAGAGGACAGAAAGCAATAGCCTCATAACTCATCCACCACCTTCGTGGCCCCTGCCCTGCCTGTGTTGTTGTTCAACTCTGAGCCTATCACCTGTGGTTCCTTCCTGGGGTTATCATTGATTTATTTACCGTCTTTGCTGCCTGGTATGGGAGATGTAGTGCAGGAAATATGATCAGGGAAGTGGACAGAGTCTATAGCAAAGAATAGCAGAACTGTGGTTCTGAAACAAGAGTCATATGCTGACAGAGGAATGCTTTTGGGGTGAGATATAAAAAGGCACAGAGAGACAACATTTACAGGTCAGGCTAATAACATATAATGGTGACCAAATTGTTTTACCTATAAAAGATGGAAAGAAAAAGAAAAAGGAGCAAAAGAAAAGAGTCGGATTCTGTCCAGACATGTCAAACTACTGCTAATTTATCTGCTATATTTACTTTGCCTGCATTATTGCTTAAAAGTAAAAGTAAAAAGTGAGAGTACAGGGATCCGTATGTTTTTCTTTCCATTGATTTTTACAAGTCAGCACATCTAGAACATTGTCAGAGCACTTCCCAGACCAGACCTAATATTTTATGCCTTTTATATTGTCAATGTTTTTCAGGTCAAACATGTTGTTATGGGTTCAACAGTCTGGGTTCCTTTTGAGTTCACCAAGAATCATGTATTGCAACTGATGTTACACATAATCTGTAATACACATTCTGATATTTATCTGTGTAGCTTCCATCTCCTGCCTTATCCAGACAATTGATGAAATTGCCAACTTTCTGTCTGGGTCAAAGCTACAAACAATTCCCTAAATGACACATCTAGGTGAAACCCTGTGACCCACAGCTGCTTTGGAAAAGCTGTGGTGGTGGGAGTAACATCACGATAAGAACATGTAGCCAGGGAGGACTTTCATGTTGAACCATTTTCTCTGCCACTGCATTTTTTTTTTTTTTAAGCTACACTAGAAGGTTTCCCTCACAGGTTTAAGACTTTGATTCTTGATTTTAGGAGCCTTATTTAGTTGGAGCTCAAACTCCTATTACATCTTTTAATGGGTTAGTTAAACATTTTGGACGGCCAAACAACAACAGCCACCGACCGTCTTGTCCTCTCTGAACAGCCAGCCGGACTGCGCCCTGGAGAAGGTGATGGACTTGGTGGAGAGAGTTGCGGAGTACACGTCGCTGCTCATCAGTATGTCCACTTCCTCCTCTGTCTCCATCTCGGACTCCTGAAAATACAGGACAGTGTCAGGAAACTAAAGAGGCATCCAACACAAGATATTTCAATAATTAGTGGGCAGATTGTGCAAAGAACACTGTCAGAACACTGTTATGTGGGTTGTTATGAACACTGCAAACTTCAGAGGCTGCAAGAGAGTCTTTCAGTCTTGTATCAGCATGTGTCTCACACACCTCGTGGTGTATCCGCTGGTAGACTTTCTGTTCGTTGTCCAGCACAACAAAAGACTCGGAGGGGATGGCGTTGCCATTGAAGATGAAACTGAGGTCCCCGCGTTGACACTTCATGTCCGTGAAGTCGATCAAGGTAGTGTCCAATCTACACTCAACAACACGCACACACATATATATTCACATACAGAGAGCAGGTTTAGTGTGGGAACTTTAGATACATGAAAGGAGAAGACAGACAAACAAGGAAACGAGAGGATGACGGCAAAAGAGCTGCACTGAGATTCACTTTGGCCACCACCAACACGTCAGCAAACACAGTGTCAAAACTGTACACGAAAAGAAAAAACTGTGATGGATGTCACACCTTTGCTCTGAGAGTTTAGAAACAATGTGTATGGTAATTATCGCCAATTTTTCCACTTTGTCAAAGTGAGTGGTCATGGAATTAGCCAGCAAAGAGAACAGCTGATCTGTTTTTGAAGACCAGACACAACGTGGTAGGTGCTATGGGTAGGTATACGACAGGCCTGACACACCTAAGCACTAGAATGTAAATGAACTTGCTGTGACAGTTTTTTCCTTTCACTCTCTCTCCCCCTTTGTCTCTCTCCCTGCAACTCCAGGATAATAAGAGGGCATTTTGAATACCAAATTAGACAGCCAGGATCAGTTTCAGAGAACAATGACACGCTCCAGCTTGCAGATGCTCAAACACACTTTTATCTGCAGAGTTCATTCTTCAAATAGAAGTAGTTGATATGTTATGATACACAGATACAGAAGCATCTGCATGTGCTGAATAAAGGGCTGCCAGGGTTTGTCTACGATATGACTGAGTAATAAAACTGGAACCCGAGTGTTGCTGTGCTGAACCTCAGGGCTGTTGAACGCTGCCTGGTGTTAGATTTCTGCCCACAAGACCATAAAACACAACATGGTGGATTCCTGCTGTAGATTCATTGATGTGATTTTGTGTCAGCTTCAGACTGACAAATTTTGGCTGGTGCCCTTTGTAAGCGAGCTCGGCAGCACATTACTGTAACTCTCCTTTCTATGAGGCCCCTGACATTAATTGAAAAAACAGAAGTAAAAGATCAGTGGTCATAGGCATCCCTGTCTAGTTTCCACATATACCCAATCTAGTTAACCAAATTAGGTTGAGGGGAGAAAACGGAGGTAGAGAGAAAGGAGAGAGGAGAAATAGGGGAGAGGTTGTTTTTAGCAGATGAAGTAGTAAGACTCAAAAGTAATAGAGTACCTTGATAAAAGGTTGTCTCAAAAATATACTGTTTAATATGATGTGGTTTCCATGTTTCCAAAGCAGCTGTTGAGTTCTCTTTGTTCGTCTTCAAACATCACACTTTTTAAACATACATACAATACATATATTGACGGGACGTGCCTGATGTTGAGGCCCTGCTTGTAGATCTTACATGCATCTGAAGGTAGGATTCTGGAGAGCAAAGGCACTGCAACATGACAAGAAACAGTGAGGACATGGAAAACAACGTCTGAATTTAGAAAGCTCACTCAACAGCAAAGACTATCATCATCATCCTGCTCAAGGCCTCAGTAGCATGAGCATGAAAGACAGACACTTTCCTCGCTGTTCTATCATTGCGTAAAATGCCAGAGGTATTTTAACAGTCCAAAATGATTCCGTGAAGGGCCGCATTCAAAAACAAATCCCTGCGACGGTCTCAGATCTGTGACTGTGTTGGTTTTAAACCAGATGCTTCTCTAAGCACATAAATCTTAATCTCTCTAACCTACAAATAATTTACTTTCTACACAAATTCCATTACAAATACACTGTTACGCAACCAGTGTACATTGAGTTACCCTTGTGCGTCCATTACATAACCGTGTCCACCTTGTCAATAATTCACACAGACACAGTGAGTACACAGAATTCAGTCCTGGCTCACAATCTGAGGCCAGCCTTGTCCTGACTAAGCAAAACGCTGCTACACCTCCTCCAGCAGATGCATTTAGTCACTCTGTATATTCCATCTGCTTTCTGTAACAGATTATCAGGTCAATGTGTAAATTCAGTGCAGCTGGAGGCCCAATTCTGCTTCTGCTATAAGCACATAGTCCTGATATAACAACAAAAGGATGGATGTTAACATTACAGGATGTTCTGTCAATTCATGTCCAGTAGGGGAAGTCATTTTCAGCTAATGTCCCTTATGGCAGAGATTAACACTCACTAACCAGACAGTTAGTCACATTTTCCTGTCATGACACATTCTTCCGAACGGTAAATTTCCAGAGTGGATAGCGTCTGTGAAACAATGATGTTTTCTGCGACTATTGTAAGAAGCAGAGGGTGCGGCTTGACTCACCCCAGCTTTGGAAGTCCCAGTGAAGCTCCAAGTAAAAGTCTCCGAGCTGGAAATGAAGACAAATACATCTCAATCACAAGTGAAACTACACCAGTGGAAAAGATGGAAACACGGGGCCATTCGTATGCTATATATTGTTAGAAGCAAAAGATGCATTTCATTTGCATGCAACAAAAACGATGAAAAATTAGAAACTTGACCAATCGTACAAACAATTAACAAGACATGTTTGCAGAGTAGAAATAAAAATGGTGTATCAAAGACTTTCAGTTTACATGGACTTAAATATGAGGCTTTATGTCCATCCACAACAAATCACAAAACCACGTCTAAAGCTAAAATCGCCAAACGATTATGTACTCCATAACTACATGTTAGGCAGCAACAACAAAACAGAAAGGCAGAAAAGCATACATATCTTTCTGTACATGACAAAATGTTGACAGAGTGTGTGTGTGTGTGTGTGTGTGTGTGTGTGTGTGTGAGAGAACATATGACATCATACCAGACAGCCACAAAAACATTGGTGTTAAACACAATGTTTAACACCACGTCTTAGAGTCTGACTAGTCGATAATGTGCATTTGTGTGTGGCTCCTGGCTTTGCTTTGTTGAGATGACGAGCAAGACGAGATGAAAAAGGACAACAAGAGGGGGAGCAGAATGAAAAGTAAAAAAGACCCGATGAGCAGAAACAAAGAAACAGCGTCCAGACATCAGGAGCAGAAAACTGAGTACGGACTTACTTCTTTCAGGGCTTTCAGCAGCTTGGGTCTCTTGTCCTCCACAGTCTCCCTGGACTGTTGCTTCAGCTTCCTCAACAGCGCTGTGACTGGAAGACAAAAAGAAAAAGAGAAGAACAGAAGCACGAGTGAGACAAAAAGCATCAATAAAGAGGCATATTTTCACAGCGTAGAAAAAGAGCAATGGCTTAAGAGATTTTTCAGCACAGAAAATTGTAAAAGAAGTGTACTGGAGGAATGTTATTTGTTCCCATAACGGCTGACTGTGAATTCTTTCGAATAACCTTTTGCTTTCATGGAATTCGATCCCACCACTTAACTTGCTCCAAGAACATTTATTCACTGTATTCAAAAACTAGTTTTTCTACCATATTTCTCTTGTTTTGGCATCATTCTTTACATGGCATGCAAGACAGCTTCTCCTTAATCATGATTAGTTGACTGAGGAAAGAAAAGAGAAAGTAAATATAATGTTCATAACACCATTTTAAGGTGACAAAAATGAATGCTGCCTTAATGTAGCACTGTTCAGGAAAGTAAAGGCTTACGTTTATGCCTGCGTGAATCTACTGTGAGTCACCAGCATCATCTCAGGAATTGTCTTGCTATGCATACCCAGTCAGCAATGTGACATGCTAAAGGCAAATATCAGCAGTTTACAGTAACGACGGCTTTTAGCTTAGAGATCCGCTGACTTTCCGGGGCCAGATGGGACACTCCCAGCAGCATCGGGCCAATCCCTCGACACTGCCTGCAGGGATCAAAACGTTTCCAGGAAGGGCGATAAAGGGCAAAGGCAACAAGCCTGGCAGGTATGGAGCTCCCTATAAATCAGCTGCACATTTAACCACCATGACAACCCGGGGTAGAGACATACTCACACTAACAAGCATTCACAGATCTTCAGCCCTCTGGCTGCAGAGACTTTAGAGGATTAAGAGAAACACAGACACATCCAACCAGCAAACATAAACGTTATTTACTGTTCACAACGGGAATGTGAGCACATAATTGTGGTGCTTTAATGAAGCACGACATTGACGACATGACTGTGCCACTTGTAAACTAATGGAAAGAGTAATAAAACACCCAGACTGCCCTACATTTTAATAAGACGAAAAGCAATAGAGGACATATGGCATTAACATCAGCCTAAGTAACTCCTGTGCTCCATGTGCTGAGTCAATACACTAACATGTCCTACATATTGTCTTATTGATAATCCCAACATGGCAGTGTGGAGGGCTCGATGGTCAAACGAGAGCGCGGGACAGGCATGCAATACACACACATACACACTAATACACTTGATGACACACGTGCCAATTGACACAGACACGAGTAAAGGACGAGGTGTCTTTGAGGTCCGGCTGCCTAATGAGTGTGGACAAGCTCTGGATGGGGCTCCTCCTGATCCTCGTTGCCTCTCAGCGGGACAAGCAAAAAAAGTAGAATCTCACCATCTGCTCACAGACCACCCGGCCAACAGAGGCCGACAAACCAATGTCGACCTCTTTAACACTAAACCAAACTGACTCTCCACGCTGGAGTTAATTCACTGAGACACTAATTAGGGCTCTTTACTGGCGTTAATTAGACGAGTGATCTCAATAATTTCACCTCCACACATTAATGAAGAGAGACAGTCAGGACTATCTGCTGTAAGTCGCTTTGGATAAAAGCGTCTGCTAAATGCCTGTAATGTAATGTAGGCAGCAAACAGTCCAATCTGAATTAAGTTAAAAATAACTACCGGTACACGTACTGAAGCATTTTCAATCAATTTTTACAAGAAATCTAAAAAGACTCAAAAAGGGCCATATTAACTGGAGATAACACACAGGAGGGCGACCTCTTAATGTTTGATTAAATTCATAAGCTGCTTTATTAGGGAAGGAAAAATAATTTACTTCGGCTTCAGCCTGGGCGATATTTAATTGACAAACTGACTTTATGGAGAACCAGACCTCTATAACTACATTAAATGATGTAACCAGTTTTCAGGACATATGCCTTACTGTAAATCAGACAAACAAAGCTCTTAGGTCTCCACTTCCCTCACAGACTCCTGACATGCACTGACTCAGCTCTTACTGATAACTGCTAGGTGGAGCTCTGCTGGTGAGTAAGCCAGTGAGGGACTCAACATTTGTTGCGCTTTACAACAGTCAGTTTCCTACAGCACCTTTCTCCTTTAATGCAATCGTGGCAACCAGGTGGAATTCTGTATGTGGAAGGCCCAGTATGATTGTTTAACAGTGTTCAGGCTCAGCCCTTTGGCCCTGCCCTGTGGTTTGGACCGACATTAAAGAACACAAACAGTTAAAGAGGGTTAAACAACAACAACAGTTCTCAGTGGCAGATTATTTTGCTTCAGATAATCAGCAGACCGACCTTGTGTACCTGTCTGCTAGCAGGTGCCTATCTACTTATCTCCGACATCGCTCTGGCCTACAAACTCCTCTCCCTGGGCCCCTTCCAGGAAAAGCAGGTACAGTCCTGGTGAAATTCCTCTTTCCTTGAACGCCATTCCATAGAGGTCTTCAAATCCCTCCTACTTTGGTCCCTCGCATGGTGCACATTTGTCTAGTACCAAAGTTGCTCTGACAATGAAAAAAATAACTTCTACCATTTTTAAAAGACAGCGTTTGTTGGGCATTCAGACTGAAGTCTGCCCTAAAACGATTCAGGGGGCTGCGTTTGGGGCTTGTCGCATCAGGTATAAGTGAGATAGTGAAATGTGATCCAGGAAGTCCAGTTTGAGCAAGGTAAGAGGGGCTTTTTTCATGACCTCGTAGTTTCAATCCCTTATTTAGTTCACATTTGCTGACGAAGAACGTATGATGTGTTTGGAAGACTTAAAAAAGCTGATAAGTGTACTTTGAGTTGAGATTATTTTGTCACACATACTGATCCCACAGTAAACAATGTACTTTCATGCCTCTTACTTGAAAGAAAAACCTTATATATTCTTGATGCAACACTTTGTTGCACTAGTTTTTAGTTATGAAGTGCTGTGCATTACTTTTATATTACAACCACTTTCCCTCAACCTGTCTCATCTTCTACATAACTTCAGTCAAGAGATTTTCTGTTTTTCCCAGAATGTCTTTTGACAATATTCAGACACCAGAAGCAAACATGCTGTATTCAGCGTGCAAGAGCAATGGTGACTGTAGCAACCGCAAGTTAAACACAATAAGTCATGTAGCGGCATGGTACATGCTAGACGAGGTGAGGACGCGTCAATGGTAAAGTAAAATAGTGCTACAGAGTTCATTACAGGCTTCAGTCAATAGAGACACTTGTAAACCTGTTAAGGTACGGTAAGTGGCATTAGAGAGTTAGAGGATGCAGTCAAAGGAGACACTTTAGTCTGCTCAATGGTGGTGCCAAGTGGCAGCGCTAATAAGCCCCAACTATTTCATTCTGGTGGATTTCTACTTGAAAGTCTTTTTGAGAAACTTCAACTGCATTCTGCCTTCGAGGTTTATCATAGTCGTATTGCTTATGCAAAATGTTTTGACACTAGGCGAGTAGCGTTCTGGTTTCCGTTGCCCTTTGCCAACTCAGTCTGGCGGTAGTTTTGGAGCAGTGGTATTGTTCAGTTCAGTTGTTCAGTTTGAGACATTCTTATTCTGATCCTCACCACTGCTAGAGAGCTCCACCACACAGAAGAAAACCTCAGGCCTTCCTGTTACCATGAGAAGAGTATCAAGAGCTTTAAATAGATAGTGGACTAAATGCACCTATCACATAAAAGTAGGGTTTGAGATATAGAAAAACAATATAGTCTTAAAGGTGTATTACAGAAAAGGGGATAACTGCTAGACTGATGAGGTGTGCTTTCAAAGCAGCACATTTTAGGAAATGCGCTTGCAGAAGTTAAATATTCAATATGTTAAAAATGTAATTCTGACCAAACTTGATTGGTTTCACATTCATGTTTTTTTAGAGGCTGACATGGATACATCAAATTAAAATGAGTCTTTTAAAACATTCAAAGCGTTTTTAAATCAAAGTTTGAGCAACTATGAACTGTGGGCGAAAACATGGGAGAGACGGGAGCTTGTGCATAATCGTCCTATGAGGGGAGAGAGAAACATCTAATGAATTGCCTTTCATCGAAGCACAAAAGCCAGAGGGCCTTGAGGAATGTTCCCTCTCTCTCTCTGAGGGACAAAGTAAGCAGACCAGCATCATGGCCTCTCTTGGAGCCGGTGCCGTGGACTGTTGATCGGATCTATTCTCACCCCCGTCACTGTTTGGTTTTCACACTGGAAATGCCAAACTGAAACCTTATTGAAGCCACATCGATGTTCGTAAATATGCCTACTGACCAACATCAACTCAGTGTGTAGCAGCGGCGGTGGGGTTTCAGTGTATTGCCGAGCAGTGCCTCTCAGTCAGTCGGATACTCACTCATTTGTCGATCTCCGTAGCTGATGGCCTCAGCAAGGGGACTCCATCCCTGTGCGTTCTTCACCTTCACTGGTGCATTGTGGGCCAGTAGCAGGTGGGCACACTCTATAAGAGAGGGAAGGGAAGACAGTCAGATAGGTAAACAATTACTTGAATCATAACAACTCTTTTTAAATGAGAAGTTCTAGTAATGGTGTCACGATTAAGACAAACTAAAACATATACAGTATGCAAATAAAAGACCAGCTGCAAAAAACAACTCCAGGGAGGAAAGAGAGAAATCTCTAAATGAATATGTGCCTCAGAAGCATAAGTCGGTAGGTGCTCCCATAACAAAAGTCTGTTTTTTTAGTTTTTTTTTATTAAATCCCTGGAATATAACAGCAGTCAGCGTATGTGTGTGTATTGAAAATATAATCTGCAAATCTGTAAAAGGTGGTTCTGCAACAAGCAGGTAAGCAACATTGAAAGTTGCTTTTTTTCTCCGACCACCTATTAAAACCCTGTTTGCAGCTTTCCGATTAACAGGAAGCACTGGAGACACGTTTAATTTAGGTAATAAAGAGAGAGGCGAAAAAAGTATGAACAAACTCCTCCGAAGTGATCGTTGCATCAAGCATCAAACGGTGTCTCAGAGACAACTCACGGGTAAGAGGAAATTGTTTTTTTGTTATTTTTAAACTAGAGACAAAAATACACACACGGCACAGAAAAGGTGGTGTGGTATTAAGCAATAAGGACCTTTATTAAAGGCCAAACACCAATGGGTGAACAAGCTTTAATGACTTTCTGGTGTCCTGCTGATGCTACGCATCCACAGCGCATGAATACAAAATGTCAAGACGGAGAAAAAAAAAGGAAAATTATGTCCGTTTGTCTTCAAATGTGCACAGGACATGAATATTTAAAAACAGAAGAATCGACTATATCCTCAAACTACTTCAAGTTGAGACTGAGCCATCGTCCCACGAGCTGCCTTTTCTCGTCACCTTCAATGTTGCTATGGTGACATACACATTTAATTCATAATCAAGGCCCAAGAAACTCATTTTTAACTCCATGCCAACACTGTGCCCAGCTCTAATTTTGTGTCCAGCTCATATTCACAAGACGAACCAACCAAAAAGGAAGACGAAGACGCTTCTACTGGCTTGTAGTGTATCTGATCCCTTTGCAGTATATTTTAGATACAAATGTTGTCTGACTGCTAGAAAATGTGTGATACATGCTGAAGATGTTTCCTGTAGAATCACATCAATGATAAAAAAATAAATAATCCTGGTTTTATAGAAGAGCAAAATTGTGTGTAGGATTGAGATGTCAGCTGACCGATTAACCAAAGAGCCATATGGGACCAACAGTTACGAAAGACTCAGCATCCGACTTTTGAATCCATACTGCTAAAACATGTGGAAAGATTCTCAGGAATTAAATGTCAAACATCCCCTGATATTGCGGAGAGTAACCCTCAGAGCTGTGCTTGAAATTCCAACAGTGGGAAATCAGCCAAAGGGCCTCATCCCTCTTTCAATGGCAAGATCAGCAGTAAGTGCGGCGGAAAATCCCTTCAGTCTCTGGGCAGCCTGTCACCAAAACTACAGCGAGCCAAAAATGAAGCCTGTTGTTCCGGCTCAGCTGTCAGTTTTATCGTGACATCATTCATTATATTGTTGGCGTCTGTTCGACTCTGTCTCAGTGCTGGCCAGGAGCCATCACAGTCACCGGCATGTGGACACAGGCAAACCACTCGAATGCAAAGCAGAGGCAAACTGCTAACTGTCCGCTGCTGAGTGGATATGTAGGGCTCTCAGTTGATGGGGCGGGATTATTATAGCCGTTTGACCAGCGATCGTTTACGCTGACAAAAACCACATAGAAGCTCTCAATACAAGCCTTCTTTCACTGCGAACCTTTGAGCCAACCCCATTAGTCTTGTATACAAATTCAAACTGGTTACTTCCCTCATGTTCAGACTTGTTTCTCTGCTTAACATTAGTATGGAAGCTATTAAAAAAAACCTGCCTCAAGTGGTGTACTCACAGAGCCAACCTGGTGCCTAGAACTAGAAATAATAAATTCTGCCTTTTTAAAAAGAGAACGTAACGCACACAGGAGCAACATTGTCACATAGTCTTAAATAGCACATCACCCCCTCTGATCTACATACTCAATGTTTTATTAATGACAAAGAGGCCAGGGTCTCATGCATTCTTTATGAAAGAGAGGAATACATTTTGAAACTCTTCCTAATTAAAGATATTACAACAAAGAGGAATGTGGCTATCCCAGGAGTGTAGTTGCAGAAAAATAAAAACGTGTGTTGTGACAGCAACCTAAAGCACTTATCGGTCGTCCATATTCTTTACAGAAGCGATTATCAGCAACACAATTGCTCTATCTACAACTTGCTTCAATGTGGAAGCATGGTAAAGAAATCAAAATGAACAAAGTCACACCAATGGGAAGTCATTGAGTTCACACCAGGGGAGCAGCTGAGGTTCAAAGGCTTGGCTCATGACTAGTCTGAATTAGTTTTTTTTATGAAATTGGCCTTTGACCTATATATCACCACTGCTAAAACCAATGATCGTGTAATAATCATGATTACGTTAAGCGTACATTATATAACCATGAAGACAACAGCCAGGCCATGTGTCTGTAATGTACTCATCAATCAAACAGATGCAGGTGATATATTTGAATCAAATCGAAAGGATATGCCTGGATAGCGGATACATTGACAATTAGCCTTCAACTCTAAAACAGTGATCTGCTGTCTGCTTCGATCCGTTACGCAGTCGTGAAAGTATTGAAAGGAAGTCTCCCTGTGGGTTTCTGGGTTAATTGCATGTGCAGCAGCTGTGTGGAGGTCCTGCTCAAGACACATACGGTACAACTCTAACAGAGGAATGAGGGCGGCAGAGCAGGTTGGAGAAATAAAGTGCTAATCTATTGCTTCACTACATGCAGTGGCTACAGATGGGGCACTTGACAAAAGGCTCTGTGGGCTGTTTAAACCCCCACCATCACCACCCATTCTGATCCAGGCTGAGTACATCTATAAAACGGTGTTGTCACTCACTTCCTCACCATCGATCACACACACACACACACACACACACACACACACACACACACACACAC
>NW_022280060.1:19801-140459 GCF_004355925.1 Anarrhichthys ocellatus
CACACACACACACACACACACACACACACACACACACACACACACACTCGGTGACCGAATCAAACAGCAGTTGAAGAATCACATTGTTGTAGTCTGAGGCAAAACTGGTGCTCATTAATGTTTCTTAGTTTGTTTTGCAGATTATCCCAAACCAATGTTATGCTTAATGTACATAATGAGACTTTAATCTCCTCTCCTGATCTCCGCCAGAGTGGCTCCAAACACTCTCTGTGTTGTTATATCTGAAACCAGTTTAAAATATCTAGTGTGGCCAAGGGAACAGATATCACAACCCCTGGAAACACGTGTGTATCCAATACCTCTAACCACAGTGTCAAAACAAAACTGGGTGGGAAGTACAGTAATAAGTGTACTGCAAGCTTTAATTTCAGTTTAGGACAAAAAATAATGAGTTAGAAAGTGACCTGAAGAGTATTCATTGAATAGAAAAATCCATTGTTGTTCATTCATTCATTCATTCATTCATTCATCATCGATTCTGGTGTTGTATTAATATTACTTATTTTTGTCTACTTGACATGTCGTCTTCTACTTCAGTTAACGATTAGACAAATCACATGATTGACAGAAAATTTAACAGCAACTATTTTGATAATTGAATTTTAAACCATAAATCTTCTCCAGTATGAAAATGCACTGCTTCATATCACTTTAAGCTGTATGTATAGTGTTGTAGTGTTGGTCAGACAAAACAAAGCTATTAAAGAGTCAGCTTGGGCTATGAGAAACACATCACTGCCATTACTAGTCTGGTAAATAATAAACACATGCACGACACAAAGAGAGCCTTTCCCTCTCCATCCCAACCGGCGAGCCACACCCAGACTATGACCTCATGCTGGAGCCTTCAGCCCGTCTGGTCTGAGCGTCCCTGGAGGACTAGCTAGCAGCTCAGGCAGATAAGCAACCTCATTAGCACAATAGATTCCATAGTGTCCCATCCGCCACTACACTTCGGCAGTCCACTATGTGGATTACCGACAGGCAGTGTCAGGGCCTTCACTTCGTCGACAGGAATTGAACTTCAATGTGAAATCAATTGCTCCAATGACAGACACTAAACGAATGGGAATGTGCAGAACAAGTAACCCTTTGCTCGAATTGGTCACTGGGAACCTGCTGGAGATTAATTTTTCAATAGCATGTTCTGAAGTCTCCTTGCATTGCATTAATATTTCATGCACACGCTTTCAGTCCAACCTGTGCATTTCAGCTAAGAACAAAATCATGTAAAGACTTCTACAAAGCCTCGAATCATCATAAAATATTCGTCTTATACTCCCAACTGATTGCTATCCTACAGTGCGTTACATAGATACTCAACTAGTTACACTTTTTGATTTCCTACTGGGACAACACACATAGCTGTACCATTTGTGTGAAACATCATTTGTGAGACCTTTATCACAACTGATTCAAACTTATAACTCTGTAAAATGACATCTCTCATCTCAACTAATAAACCCTTTCGCCAGGCAGCAAACTAAAGTGTTTGAGTCAGCGGTGGAGCATCAATCAGAACAAAAGACTTCAGCCACTGAGAGGATTCTATTTCTTGCAGTATCATCATTTTCCAATCCAATTAATGTATCAAATAGAAGACAAGGCCATAAGAAAAGAGAGAAAATTGTTTTCTACAGTAATTCTGTTTTTGACCAGGCAATAATTCACAAATTGGGATGGCATTTGTGTGGTGGTGATCTTTGACAAATGTCTGGTGGTGCTTAGCCAGACAAATGCACACATTCAGACCAGCAGAGAGATTAAGTTAGAAAGCAGCAGAGAGACAAATATAAACCACACAGAGGTGCATCTTTAAACATTACTCACCTTTGTTCCCCATCATGACGGCGAGATGCAATGGTGTGTTTCCTGAAGAGGAGACAAAAAAAAACAGATTCTGTTGGCTGCTTTTGATAATCGCAATAAGAAACAACAGTCTGTGATAAGCACTGCGCCTATATGCCTGGTGAGAGTCCAAATGATATGGTAAGTATATGACTATTGAGTGTTCTCCTACCATGACAAGGAATATTATATAATGTATTAACCTACCGCGCCCCCGAAAATAAGCTGGATATTAATTCCGAGTAATGCTACAATACAGGAGTTTGAGTTTGTCACACCACAGAAAAACGTGCTGTTAACCACCCTGCCAAATTAGAATGAATAATTTAAAAAAAATAAATCAGCAAGTGTATAAAAATATAGGCTAAAGGCTCTAAAACTATGCCCAATCATGGAGGAGGGTTGATTACATGTACAGTCACAGTGTACGACATGTTGGCCATCTCACTGCTGCAGAGTGTTAAAGCACATGCTCTATGGGCTGAGACTTAAGCCGGCCAGAACCCCTGATGCCATGTGCTCTAGTTTTTATATAGTGTTAGGGGAGGGTTTATGCCAAGGATGGCTCCTGGGCTTCATTGAGCCATTTTTTTCACAAGTCAGGTGTGGAGAAGCACAGGTCTTCTTTACCTAGGATGTGAAATGTGCCTCATAAGCATAAGAGGACCACTCAAGGGGAAGCCAAACTGTCCGGTCAGCTCCTTCGGGCTTATTTTCCATGGAGAGAACGTGGTGGGCAAGCATCCAGAGTAAAGAGGGTCGGCCTAGTAGAAGCCCTGATGTACGTGAAAATCAAAGCTGGGAATCAGCTAGCAGTCCCACTCCATGTTGTGATAAACAGAGACGCCAGGATTTCAATGGAGGTGAACGGAATTGTATCTGTATTAGCAATGTGGCTTTCCAAAATCATTATACCGGTTGCTCTAGTTATTCCAGATCTTGGTGTCAACCGATTTCATTACCAGTATTTCATCTGCAAAAAGTATGAAAAAAACGTAGTGCCGAATGTTTAGTGTAATGTTGAAGGTTAATCTATTACACAAGGCATCAATTTTGAATGTAAAATTATTGTTTTAGCTCATTCATTGAGCAAAACTGCCAAAAATGAATGGTTCCAGCTTCTCAGATGTGACAATGTTCTGCTTTTCATTGTTTATATCACTGAAATTTGAATATCTATAATTTAGTTGGACGGACAAGTCATTTAAAAACACAATTTTCATTATTATATTATTTTAAATTTTGCAGACAGATTAATCAAAAATGTGTCTGATTAACTGTGTGTGTATGTTGGGATAGTACAACGGTTAATAAAGCTCTATTTCTTCATTCGTGTAAACATACCGACTGATTTTAATGACATTATGTGACAGTCGGGCTTCATCCTGTTTCCAGTGGAGGATCAACTAATGTGTGCGTAAACACACAAACCCACTGAACCATACCAAAGAAGACGGCAAAACCTTTGAACAATATAGGCTCAAGTTCCAAAACAACAGAGGCAAATGCCCCGTCTGACAACCTTGTTGCTTTACAACATCAGAGCTGGGATTTGAAGACAGACCACATTCCAGCACCGACACTGAGCACAACTAATAGGCCATCTTTTGTCTCAGCACGTGAACCGGAACAACACAATCATGTCCTTTTAAGTTAGTGCAGGAAGGGGTTTCTGTGGAAATTGTGGTGTTATCCCAGCAGACTTTGCACCGCAGAAGAGGAGCCATCAGTCTGGGAAAGGTCTTGCGAATGATCCCTAAATACATACACAATGGCTGTGGAGCAACTTCTAATGAGTGTTTATCAAAGATGGCTTATCTTAGAGGGGTTTTGTGACTAGCTCTGGTTAATTAGGAATTGCAGTGCTCTAGGTGAGAGGAGGCATTGAAGTAAAACACTCCTTCTTACATGCTTGACTTGAGGGCACTGGATCTGAAGAAACTAGGGTGGTCAAACATATTCCTCATGTTGGCCTTGGTAGGGAGAAGCCTCGCCTACTCTCTGCTAGGGACTGGTGGCCTATTAGCTCACTAAAACAGAGCCTTTGCTGGACCTTAAACATTGGTGGATCGTGATGGGTGCTGGGGTCCTGCCTTCGGGGTTAAGAGATATGGTAGACTCACCGTGGACATCTTTCTGGGCGATGTTCTGCGTCCGTATGAGTGAGGACAGGCGTCGGACATCTCCTTTGAACACGCACTCGTGCACCGGGAAGTCCTGCCCGGTTCGGATAATGGGGTTTTTGTTGTTGTCATCGATAACATCCGACGTTGACAAAGTGTTGGCGTTAGCGTTAATCTGTGACTGTTGCTGCTGCTGCTGAGCGGATGAAGACTTGACTAACTTGTGATTGCTGAAGATTTTACTCGCTCTGCTCCTGCTGTTCGTCTTGGAGGCGGTGAACGTCCCGGTTGCAGCCTCCTCGTCCGGCTCCAGTAAATCCTCGTCCTTGCTCGGCCTGTGGTCCTTGCGCAGGGAGCGGATCTTCTCTCCGGTCATTTTCTAAACAGTTATGGCAGCAGAGGGTGTCGTCGCTGACGATGACCCTCCCCGGGCGAACTGATGCGATTCGCCAGGTGGAAGTCCTCGCGTAAACTCACCGTAAACTGCACAACATGAAAACACACTTAATCCTCAACCGGACAGGCAAACCCGACCGCGTGTTCAGAGACGAACGAGTAGCGACTTCCTATAACTGGGTTACTATGAAAACAAACACTTCACTGGCCTCCTAGTTCTTTCAAACTGCTGTTGTTTGCTGCCCAACATAAGCGGCTCCTATTAACTAGTACGGAGGATTCAGCTGCTGTCTTCCGCCTCGTAGTATCGCGAGAGTTCAGTAAAGGTTACTAACGGCCTCTAGCCAATAGATATTCCTTTCATACATTTGTTTCTGTAAAGCAACAACGTACTGTAATACATTTGAGGTCGGATACTTCGATATTTTACAGCTATAGCAAGTACAGTTGGTTTTCTGGTCATGATTTTAAATATTTCCTCCCAAATAGGCTATGTTTGTTGTTTATTATGTCATCTCGGTAAAGGAACTTGCACCAATATTAGAATACAAATAAAAACAAAATATTTCCCTATATTTCCTGAAGGAAATTGTAAAGAATGTAGGGAAATATTTGTGTATTCTAATATTAGCGCAAGTTGTGTGTGTGTAAAGTATTTCTATACTCAAACTGTTGTATTGGTACTGTATGTTTCTTTACTTCAGATAAACCCCACATTTCCAACTTTCACAATCTTCATGTGGTTCCCAGAGCTAAACAAAGTCGTTCCTCTTGCCCATAGCAATATAAGTTAGTCTGTCCAGACCCATACAATCCAAAAAGCTCCTTTATATTCTCAATGATGGAGCATCCTTACAACATAGTGAAATGCTAGCTCTCCTGGCTTGAGGAAGATAGAGTCCATAAGTTTAGTCTGTTTCAATCTTTAAATATGTATTCCAAGCACACAGAGTTTGACACTTTAGTATTAAACATCTCTGACAAAAATTGCATAACAACCTTCAAGAAGCTTTGAATCTTTGGACAGTCCCATAGAAAGTGAAAAAGAGTACCTTTCTCATTACGACATTTAGTACAAATATTTTGAATGCCGGACATTTACATGTAATAATGTATCTTTACATTAAAAAAGGATCTGGATATTTCTTCCCCCACTGCCTGTTTATACACAGCCTATGGGTTGGCAATGGTGGAAGAAGTATTACGACAGTAAAAGTACATAAACATTATCAATAAAACATACTTAAAACATTAAGTACTCTAAGTACCTTTGTTAATGTGTATTATACATCACATTATTGAATTGTCAATACAACTTATACGTCAATGCATTAGTGGCATTTCAGTGCTGTCGGTAGGAGTGCACCTTACTTTAATTCAACTCAATTCAATTTATTTAGTATAGCCCAAAATCACAAATCACAAATTTGCCTCAGAGGGCTTTACTGTCTTTACACATACGACATCCTCTGTCCCGGGACCCTCACATCGGTACAGGAAAAACTCCCCCAAAGTTTAACTATTTTATATCCTGGAGTTAGAGTTTGTATTCTAATCATTCACTTACATCACAGTTCCAATATCACACTTTAAATATACTCCATTCGTAAAATTGTTGGATGTATTACTAAATTAAAACTTAAATAAAAGTACAAGTTAACTACAACTATTATCACCAAAATGTACTTGAAGTATAAAAATGTGACGTCCAGTTATAAGATAAATGTGGAGCAAAAAAAATTTCCCTCTGGTAGATTTGTAAAGTAGCATAAAGAGAAAATAATCAAGCAAAGTAGGCTGCTTCAAAACTGCACCTATGTACAGTACTTGAAAAATGTACTTAATTACAGAAGTTCTACTATACTTCAACTATAACAATCTTAAAGTTTTGTGTATTTTAACTCTATTAGCAGAAGCCTACTGATGTGAATTCAGGCAGACATTCACCTTTAAGCGCATAACAATTACACACAATTAACTGTACCAATGCCTGAGGAAAAGAAGACTTAGAGCTGAATTTACATTTCAATTATAAACTGTTTTAAAGATCACACCGGCAGCAGCCCCAGGCAAACAGATGGACAATTATTTCCATTCCTGTGGCTGACTTCAGGCTAAAGTCAGAAAGGACAAATAAAGATTATTTCATCAGTAAACTCTTACAGTTGATCATTTTGTTCTCCCTAAAAAATAATGTTCATCTAATAAGCCTGCAGCAATGCTTGACTTAAACTTGGTTTGCAATGAGAAGAGAGCTCACCTGTTGTTCATTTGTTGAGTGCTGTCTGACTTACCAGATGGCATCATGCATGGGTGTAACTACAGCTACACAGTATATTTGAATGCTTAATCCAGCACCTTACCTACAGTACACAATATCATGTCTCATGTCTGTAGTGTATTATTGTGGAACTATCATTGTAGAATGTTTATTCAATTTATACTAAAGTTGAAGTAGGTCCTTGTTTATTTCAGTCTCAATATAGACTTTATTTTGGTTGCTTTTCTTTACTATCTTTGACTTTATATTTATTTTCTTACCTGCCTCACTGAGGCTTGATTAATGACTTGTGACTTGGTTCTCTATAGAGATACCACTGAGTCAACAGAGCCCTTCCTCCCTCTATGGCTCAAGAATAGAAGTACAGCCAAACGTCTCTGTTGTGTTCACCACAAGGAACACAAATGCGCAAAGTTCAGCGTGTAATTTTATAACTGTTATGGTGGTGGTTGCGAAATATCCGTATTGTTGTATTTAGTGATTACAGAGAAGTTTAGTTTTTGTTCATTATTTTTAGCTTTACTTTATAAAATTATATCTTCATTAAATATAATGAGACAGTTTTTACGGCATTTCTAATAGTCGGATTTTTAAACTCGGTTCATGAAGTAAAATTGTTATAAAACGACAGCTGAAAGGTAAACGAGTGTAACCCTGCCTGACTCAAAACCCGGGACATATTGCATCACCTCGAACACAGCCCGAGCACGCGCACACAGAATCACACAACGTGAAGCGGCACGTGGACCGGACGCCCCTTCTGGCCACCAATCAGTGCCTTCAAGCGATTGCTAATGGAAGCTGATTGACTCACAGCGACGGGTGCGGCGCAGGGCCAGTTAAATTGCTTTCTCCCGTTGTATTACCTACTCATCTCTCGCGGTGTACACAGCTGCGGCAGCGCGTTGCCATGGATCAAAATCACAAACAAGACGAGCGGAGCGATTTGTACGCCGGCTTCAGTTCAGCGTATAAATCGTTCGCCACAGAAGCAATTCACATCGGTCAGGAACCGGAGCAATGGAAATCAATGGCTGTAGTGCCGCCGATCTCTCTGTCTACCACGTTCAAGCAGATTGGACCAGGACAACATGCTGTAAGTAGCCGGATATGTCTTGGTTACTCAAGGCGGTGGAGGGTCATCCGGTGACATATATAGGCAACACGTGTGTGAAGCAGACCCTATTTAGCGTTATACAAGAGGATTTAATAGGGCTATTATTAAGGGGCTATTATTTTTTAAATTATTTGAGTTGTAGAAATACGTTGTCAGTAAAGCTAAAGTCTCAATGATACATTTGATCAGAGTATATGTTTAAAACGCATAAGGAGGTAGCCTAAAGAAATAATCTTTGGAATAGTAAACTAATTAAAAAGCTAATATTTCCATGGCCATTGTATATAAATACAGCGAGATTGGGCGTCCTTATTATTAATTTCTTGTATAAAAATATTAAATAAAATGTTTAGCAGACTCATGCATTTTTTTTTAATGGGATTTGACTGGTGACTGGTGCTAATGTCCAACCCTGGTCATACACCTGTTCTACCTGATAAATGACAAATATATCACCACAGCTGTGAATGTTCTTCTGCTTCCTCAGTCAAAAGTGAATCTATGTGAAAAGAGACATCTTCACTTCATTTTTCTCTCTTGTTGTAAAAATGACTGGGAACTGAGACTAAAATTAGTCTGTGTGGGAATAAAGTGCTGTTTCTCCCATCACTATCATTCTCCCTGTAGTTTAGATATGAGGCATTTAAACTGCAATCAAGGTTAACTTTTACAACTGCCATTTGTTTCTGTCAATGATTAGAGTGTAGGTTAGTCATCTGGACATAACTGCTATTACAATCCCACACAGAGAGCACATATCACATAAAAAAAGAGTGCATTTTTTTTGCACAATCAATTTAGGAGGGGAATGAGCGTCCTTTTATGTTTTTGAGTTATTAGACTAATCTCGAGGTCAAACTGGATCCTTGATGTGTTTTGGGAAAGTGTAACGCCTCCTTCATTTGTGCTCGATGACGACCGTCCTTCAGAAGTGCGAAATATTTTCATAGAATCCAAAAACTGCATTTTGATTAAACTGACAGATCTCTATGTATGTGCATGCTTTACAGGTTTGGTTGGTCTGTTGTTAAACCCTGTAAAGCCTTGTTTTGCCACCAGGGCAAAAACCTAAAATGTATTCATACACACTTCTCAGCCAAAAGACTGCTTCCTCTTTCTGTTTAAACACGGTATATTATTACAGATGTTGATTAAGGTGGCTGAAATGTCTTCTAATCATGTTTTTGATATAGGGGTATGAATACAGCCGGAGTGGAAACCCTACAAGAAACTGTCTTGAGAAGGCTGTGGCTGCTTTGGATGGGGCAAAGTATTGTAAGTATAACTGATGCTCATATAATCGTGACAGGCATATTTCACATGAAGAGGAAAGATTTAACAAAATGGATCATGATTTAAACATGAAACAAAATGGAGGACATGTATGCAAACTGCAACGTCTGTTCCCTCTGACATAACGGGTTTGGGGACTTGTTGATCTGAGCTTTTCCCCTGCAGGCATTGCTGTTGCCTCGGGGCTGGCAGCCACAGTTACCATCACTCACATGCTCAAAACGGGTGATGGAATCGTCTGCATGGACGACGTGTACGGAGGTGAGACACCCGTTTATAACTGACAATTGTGTCGAAAAAATATGATGCAACACAAATGACATATGCCATCAGAAACCCACAATTTCCCCACTACGAAATGCTGCTGTGGAAGTATATAGTGCGAGTTGGTTTTGAACCACGTTTTTTTTGGGGGAAATGTTAACTTAGTTTGTTTCTCAATTGAAAAAAGGCACAAACCGCTACTTCCAAACAATTGCGGCTGAACTTGGCCTGAAGGTGTCTTTTGCTGACTGTACAAAACCAGAGCTGCTGAAGGCCGCTCTTAAGGCCAACACTAAAGTAAGTCAAGGACTGATACAAGAATGAAGTGCTCTTTTTATCGTTTTTCTATTGCTATTGTGTTTGTAGTTTGTTCTGATTTTGCTAGTGTGTCATAATCGGGTGTATCCTTTTTCTTTTGTGCAAAGTTGAAGCAGTCATTGTGAATCAGCATTTTTGTGTGATGACTGTTATGGCTCAGTAGATGAGCTGTCTCTTAGCTTTTGCCGGAAGTGACGTGTGTGTTGCCACATGTTTGCCACTCACCTTTAATGCGCGCTGTTTCTTTGTGTAGCTGGTGTGGATTGAGACACCCACCAACCCCACCATGAAGGTTGTAGACATCAAGGCCTGTTCTGAGGTGGCCCATGAATACAACAAAGACATAGTGGTGGTTGTGGACAATACCTTCATGTCTGCCTACTTCCAGGTGAGAGTGACAGATTTGCACTTTATACTCTTATGAGTTTAAAAACAGTCAAATTCCAGTTAAGTAATTGATTAACTTGTGTTTGTCTTGTGCACTCTTAGCGCCCCTTGGCTTTGGGAGCTGATATCTGCATGTATTCAGCTACCAAATACATGAACGGTAGGTTGTGTACATTTTCCCATTTTACTAAAATCTCAATCTAATTAATCCAATCATAACAACAATAGTTTTGTTATATCTTGAAATATGACCTTACTCTTAATACACAAATCAATGATTTTCTGCTCCAAGTTAATTGACGTTTGGACTGTATTACTAATCAACCTTTGTTATATTCCTGTCTTTTAATTTGTCAGGTCACAGTGACGTGGTAATGGGTCTGGCCTCAGTGAACCGTGATGATCTGTATGAGCGACTGAAGTATCTGCAAAATGGTGAGTGGAAATAACAACATGTTAGACTTGCATTCTGCATTGACAAAACGTGTCTGTTAGGTCAGTGTTTTTCAATGTTTTCTGAGCCGTGGTACATTTCTTTTACATTAAAAAGAAGAAAAAAAAAATAAAAAATAATAATGTTTTCCCCCAAATGTGATCTTGTTTTGGTTCAGCTCTGGGCTGTGTACCGTCTCCCTTTGACTGCTTCCTGTGTAACCGAGGACTGAAGACGCTACACCTGCGGATGGAGTGTCATTTCAAGAACGGCATGGCTGCCGCAAAGTTCCTGGAGGCAGATCCCAGAGTGGAGCGTGTCATTTTCCCAGGTAATCTCTCGCCTACAAGTTTGACACCAGCATATCGTTGGAGCACACCTTATTTATCACTCTACCAAATCGTACACACCCAATGTTACTTCTTAATTAATGGTGTGTGTGTAGGAATGCAGAAAGTGCTCTCACGACAGACCAAGTCCAACAAACCAGGGCTCATTATCAAAAGCTTAATTTTCTCATAAGCAGCAAAAAAATGTAGTCTTTCTAACTTTTATGTAGGCATAATGGATTCATCAGCACGCCTACCTATAATTTTGTTATACGATTGTCATAAAAGCTAAATAAACACACACAAACCCTTCATCTCATGTAAGGGTTGCTAATCATTCACAACAGCTGGCTGTCAGATGTCATTAACCCATCTCCTTATACACATTAAACCTTGCATTGTGCGGTTTTGTTTTTTTTAATCGTTGCCTCTGATGACACATGTAACTACATCTACATTGTTTGAATAACAATGAAGAAGAGTAGAATAAACTAGCCATAGCATGTTGGAGTAGTAACGATAAGCAATGCA
Organism: Anarrhichthys ocellatus; assembly: GCF_004355925.1. Taxonomy (NCBI): domain Eukaryota; kingdom Metazoa; phylum Chordata; class Actinopteri; order Perciformes; family Anarhichadidae; genus Anarrhichthys; species Anarrhichthys ocellatus. The sequence continues at coordinate 31,143 of NW_022280060.1, forward strand.
AATTAACAAAGTGTCTTTAACGTCCACTTGTCCAGAAATGTCATGTAATCACCACTTGACTTTTTTTTTTTTTTAAATGTTTTTTCCCTCTTTGGACATAGGCCTGCCCTCTCATCCCCAGCATGAAGTGATGAAGAGACAATGCACCGGATGTCCGGGGATGATCACCTTCTACATTAAGGGGGAACTCGAGCACGCCAGCGCCTTCCTCAGTAACCTCAAAGTAATTAATCTGTACATTATTATTTGATCTGGAAAGCTCGGTTTTGGAAGTGGGCAACGTTGTGAGGCCTGACGGGCTTTTGCAAAATGACTGGATCAGATTCCCAGACTGAGAGGACAGGGAAACTAAAGTCCTACTGGCAGGTATTTCCTGCAGCTACTGCGGTGAACCGATAATTTCAATGTTTTACTCAAGAAATTATGCATTTTGCAAATTCGAGAATGGACACAAAACTGAACTACATTCAAAGAATGTTTTTTTTACTCACTGTTTGAAAATTATCTGACCCACAAAATATCAGCAACAAATATTACCATGGCTTGGCTAGTTTCTGTGATTGGTTACTTGTCTTTTGTGTGAATTCATTTTTCTGCTCCTTCTATTTAGGTTTACACCTTATTTATATCCTGCACTATGTTTCACTTCATGTCCTCTGTCTTTTTTTATTTCAGTTATTTGCGATAGCTGAGAGTCTCGGTGGTTATGAAAGTTTAGCAGAACATCCGTAAGTATCCATGCAGAATTTTACTCTTTACTATTTTGCTACAATCCAGCACATAAGAACACCATGTGTGAAACACTAGCACCTAAAGGTAAATCAGCAGCAACTTCAAACGACCCACAAGATTAAGTGCTTCAAGTACATTAAAAACATCTGCACTGTTGCGCAATTTGGCCTGCAGTGCTGTTGGTAGTGTTGTAGGAGGTTGACCGCTTCAGGGTACAGAATGTGCTGTTCTGAAACCTGGTGTTAATGCTTCTCAGTCTTTTCAAACTTCAAGGCCCCTCTTTTGCAGTCTAGTCTAGCTTTCCTGTAGCGGTGGGATATCACAGCCAATAATTCTGGTTGTAGTACGCAGCACTTTGCTCAGCTGTCTTCTGTTCTCAGCTGACATGTTGAAAATTGCACCAAACCATCAACGGATATGCCACGTTTTTTTTAATAGTTTTTAAAAAGCAATGTCTCTGGTGTGCTTTCTTATAATAATAATAATAATAATAATAATAATAACAGTAGTGGTGTTGTCCCCATTTCAAAGTGAAGTAGATTATCACTTCCAGGAATTTGTAGCTGTCCACTAAATTCTGTTGTTGTTGATCAAGTTTAGGTGATCCCCATAGCTTCTGTGACAGTGCACTACTAATTCCTTGGCTTTGGAAACCTTTAACTCCATGTTTGCGTTTCACCAATCCACCAGTGATAAAACCTCACTCCTGTAAACTGTGTCATCATTGTTTGAGATTTTAAAAAATACAACCAAAACACTAATGTGTTGTCATCAGCAAATTTAAATATCATGACAGACTGGGAGTGGGGAAAACAGTTGTTCAGTGTCGGGGGTGGGGAAAGTACTCTGTGTACTGTGGAGCCCCTCCTGGGCTGATGATAAAGGATTTGGAGAATCCTTCACATCAGCAATTTAACTTTTGTTAAGTTTGACCACCTGCGACCTCTCCAATAAGAAGTCGAGGGCTAATTTACACAAGAACTGTTAAACTCCCATATGAAAGTTTGTCACACAGCCTGGATGGGAGAATAGTATTAAAAGCTGAATTGTAAACGACAAACAAAGCCCTTGCATAGGTGTTCGAGGCCTCTGCTGTGCAAGGGACCATTCAAAAAGATCACGATAACTAGGGGCAAGATCATTAGCACAAGATTTCAGGATAGCAGATGATACTAGATCTGGGCCTTCAGCCTGAAGTCTGTTTTGCCCGTGGAGCAAGTTTCTTACCTCAAACTGAAACTTCCAGTGACTGTAATCTAAGATGTAATGTCGGAGTAGCACCACAAGGGGGCAGCAGATACCTAGAATAAAACATCGCTATGAGACTGATTTTAATTGAGACACTTTATTTCCCTTGTCTCTGCTCTAAGCACTGATCTCTGTTAAAACAGCAGGATGTCTTTGTTCATGTAAGTGGCACTGTCTTCTGTCATAATTTAGGGCGATTATGACCCATGCATCAGTGCCAGAAAACGAGAGGGATGTCCTGGGGATCAATGACACACTCATCAGACTCTCTGTGGGTCTGGAGGATGAGGAAGACATCATCGAAGACCTGAGACAAGCTCTGGCTGCTGCTGTAAGTAACATCTACTACAAACCACTGTGGTTTCTGTTAATATTCAAAAGATTAAATTATGACGCCAAGTTTATGGGAGTCTGGAATCATTTTCAGCTCTCTCAATAAGTGATAGGAATCTACCTCATACTAATTAGTTTTTCAGAAATTCAAAGTGAGAGCACTGATTTGATCTATACAGAAGAACTACAGGACAAACACCATGATTCAGGTGTTGCAATATACCTGCTTTAAAGAGGGCATATCATGAAAAACTCACCTTTTTAGCCTTTTGCACATACATTTAGGTATCTGGAGTGCCTACCAACACACAAACTGTGAAATAGAACCTAGATCAGCAAACATTCAACAAGCCATGCAGATTTGGCTTCCCTTCCTATGTCACTTTTAGGCTCATTAGAAGTTTTTTTTTTTTTTTTTTTTTTTTTTTAATTTTTTTTTTTTTTGTGGTGTGAATGCTGTGAAGGAGATCCAGATGCCACACATGTGGCTTGCTAAAGCACCCATGTGTCACATGTGGCTCACTAATTATTATTCAGAGGATTAATGCGCCTGTGTGCTTTACAAGTTCAATGTTTTTTATCTATCTATCTATCTTAATCTTAATCTTACAACATCTGCATACAGCACGGCTTTCAAAAGACAAATCCGGCCTAGAGAAGAAGTAGCAATTATCTTGGGAATATTTAGAGAGAGCCAGGCCAGGAAGAGTTGCAGACCAGGATTGAGTTAAGTAGTGGTTGCACTCTGTGAACTTTGTAGAGGGCTGATGAGAACCCCCTTTGCTGCGTGACCAGATCCCTCATGCACTGTGAGGTCTCCGTGTCTTTACAGCAGTCTGGGGTAAGTCACTTTAAGTGTGGTCCTCTGGGCATTTTCCCCCCATTTCCACTTGCTCAGCAAATCCCTGACAACTTATATTGTTTGTATGCCATCTCACAATGTCACTCTTTGTGTTACCCACTTAACATTTGGAAACATGTTCATAGAGTCCCAAAAACAGACTCATGATATCTTAAAACTACTTGAAGTTGATATAATAGCTGCATGGCTCATCAGAAATGCTCCCGTGTTCCACGAATCCATTTTTAAAGTTCAGTTTTTCTCACTTTTGTGTACTGCTGGCCCTCAGATCTGGCCTGCTCCAGTCCAGACATCTGCATTTGTATTACCTCTCTCTCCACTCCAAAGGCTGGTGAGGGTTTATTGCACAGTTTGTCATTTTTTCTCTTGACAAAGTGGCTGTGGTTTCATAAAACACAGTATTTTTATTGAATCATCATAATTCATAGATGCATTAAGAGGAGAAAATCTCTGAATCCCTCTGCTGCCCATCTGCAGCAAATGGAAATTAAATGGAGACAAATATCTATAATGACTGTGTGGTCCGGGGAAAAGGCACCTCTGATGGGTGATGCGTTTAATTGGATGGGATGGCAGGTCAGATTGGGGCAGGCGGTTCAATTTCCGGACAAGCGTTCTCATCCTCGGGTTAGTTTTGGAATCACAAAGTTGGCTGTTGGTTAATCATTTCACACTCTCCAATGGGTCTGTGACATTTGTACGTAGCTGTAAAATGCTGGGTCTGTGGTGTTTTATTGATCAGTTTTCTCTGTAGTGGGCCGCTCTGTTAACCGGCCTTTGACTTGCCTTTAGTGCAGATATTTTGGCATCTTGCCTCAGCTAATGAAGCGAAGAGAGGAAGAATGACTGGTTTTTTTTTTTTTTTTGTTTTTTTTTTGAACTATGTGATTGTGTGTCATTTCAGAACAATCTTGGCATGTTATCAACTGTATTCTCAGGTCGTCTGCTGCTTGCTGGATGTTTACTGAGTATTTATTTCACTGGTTATTTTTTCTCTTTTCCTGTTGTCTTTTAATAGCACCCAAAGATGAAGTGAAATGTCAACAGGCCAAGCTCGAGGCCGAGGTTGAATCCATCCAAGTCCGTAAGAAGACTGGAGCTAGCTGAAGTCTCAAATCATCGCACATCAACACTTGGAACCTAAGTTCAGCGCACAAGATTCAACCATCAGGGAACAACTTGTTCTTTGCGAAATACAAATCATGCTCTCTGTGGATAATTCACACAATTTTTTTTAAATACTTGTTTTGATGGCTATTTTACTAGTACATCAGTTGTTATTTTATGCTGGCTTTGCTATGTATAATGTTTGGAGGGTGTTAATGGGGCCTATTACTATTCAATAAAGACTTATGCTGTATAAGTTACTGCAGGAAAAACACCAAACTCCATTATTGTGTATAATCTTGCTTTAAAATGTGTGTACTTCAGGTTGAATCCTTATGTCTGCAAATGTCACTCCCCTGAGTGCAGCTGTAATCTGTATTAATAATTTCTTAACTCTGGCTGGTATATTTCCTTTGTAAACAAATGTAGACTTGTATTGATTACCTCATTAGTCAGGCTAAACTGTCTCATACAGGCGTAGCTAATGCTGCCACCTACTGGCAAAGGTCAGAAATATTTTCTCTTTACTGTGAACTTCTGCTCAGAGAGTTTAAGAGGCTTTTCAGAACCATTTAAATAATTCGATTAAGAACAAATGATATCTCCATTCAAACATGATGAATAGAAATCTTGTGTATTTGTTCACAGAATATTGAGTGATATGATTCATTAGGTATATGCCTTGTCCTGAAGAGGAGAGGAATCCTAGTCCTCGCCTTTGAGATGAATCAGGACATTTGCCAATAAATTATTTAGTAAGCATGTGCCATGTTTGGAGGACAATTTCCCAGCAATGATGATGTAGAAGGTTTTTTTATAGTAACAACTGTAGGCTGTTACAGGAATATTTCTCCTAAATGTTTCTAATGAATAATGTTTGATGAAACACTTGATGTGTGTTCTTGAACTCATGTCAAAGCATTTGGGTCGACGACAAAAGCTAAATTTGCCCCAGGTCAGGAATCATGTTTTTAAAAACGAAACTGTGCAGAGAAAATGTTTCACTGAGGCACTCCACCTTCAGCTCTCCCCCTGTAGTCACATAACTACCCAAGAATACATTTCATTTGGGGCCACTTGCGATCAATGTCATTTATGTAACTGAGAAATCCATTAAAGTCAGTTTGCAGTCAGGTGTCTGTGTCTCTCACTTCCTCTCAACCATCCCTCTTTAAAAACAGACGAGCAGTGTAATCAGTAACCGTAGCAAGTCGATAAGCCACATCGCATTTAGCCTGGCTAGTGGAAGGCAGCACGCTGGGGTTTTAGCTGATGGGTCAAATGAGCTAGTTGTCGTCCTAACGACGAAACCATCAATAACATTTCCATGAAGAGACTGACGGGTTTGGTTCTCTGTAAATTGGTTATCTTTAAAGGTTTTGGTTCACTGAAAATTGAATTTCTTGTTGCCTATGACCATGTAATGGATTTTACACATCTGGGAATCTTCTAAATCAGCCATTAACATTTTGTGTAAGCCATGCTCTCTGCCTACAGCTGATGTAAATTTAGCAATCACATACACGGCCTCAGAAGACTTCACTAAACCTGGCACGTCCATTCAAACTGTGGATTTGTGGGGAAGAGGTGGTCTAAATGGAAACGGAGAGGCTCTGCATTTAAAGAAAGAGGTGCTATTGATGTGTTTGAAATTATGCTCCCATCTTGTCCAGGGTGACTCATGTGTGTGTGGTTAGACTTTTCTAGAAAACATCATTCAGTGCAGGTTTTCAGTGTTTGTCAGTTCCCTTCATTCAGCCAGGGCCTATTTTGGAGAATATATCTTCAGCAGTTGAGCCTCAAACAAGTAAAAGTCTCTGATGATACAACCAAGTGGAGGCATGAGAGGTTATGATGTGGCTGTATGAGCTTTCGTTTGTTAAATTAACAAATATGGATATGAAAATACATTCACTGCTAAGTAATGTGTACTATCACCAGTTTAAATAACAAAAAGTGCAGCAAAAATCTTCAATATAAACATAAAGTAGCCGTTTTGAGTTTGAATGCGTGACTTCAATCTGTTTGCAGATGCGTCACGGATGAAAAAAAAGAAACCACCCACTTGCATTAGGCCGTCTGCACTCCATCGGAAGTCATAGATGACATTCATGTAAGCAAAGCTTTAGATAAGAGGTGAAGAGCTTGGAGGGCGACGTGCTGTGTGTCAGTGACTGTGGCGGCAAAAATGGCAGTAGGAGTTTGAAATATTGACTTTGATTCCCAGAAATCCTGTGAAGTGACATCAACTGCAAACAGCACAGTCGTGTTTGTCAGTCTGGACAGTCTTTGAGAACTACAGTATATTATTAAAACATACCAAAGAGATGAGAGAGGCGAAAGACGCAAGAGTGGTGAGTACAGCAGTCTCTGGAAAAAAGTCCTTACTTACTCCTATTCACAGTTTTACATTTTCCTTTCAAAATTGTTTTTTTTTACCATGAACAGGTGATGACTATACCTGACACTATAATTTACCCCGGACAATTAAATTAACTACATATTGTAGTTTTTCGTGCAGTTATGTGCCGGAATATTTCTTGGCCAGCAGCAGTCACTGCCAATACAACATGTTGTTTTTACACTTCAATTGTTTGTACAGATAACAAAACAAAACAATGCATAGCGTCTTAACAAATGGGAACGGTTTGCTCTGGTCTGTTATAGCCTCACTGTAATTTTTAGGGGGTGCCCCACACATTGATGATTCGAATCAGTTAAGAAGCCCTCAAGACAACCTTCAGTTTGTCAATTTAATCACTGCACTTTCTTTTTAGCTCTGTCAGCAATGCAGGATTACAGCATAGGAGACTGTAAACTAGATTCTCTTCTCGAAAATGACCTATCCTACAGAACTAAAATATATGTTGAAAGGGGCATATAGTCCTTCAATTTTAGAGTAGTTAATGTATAAGCTGTTAAAATTAAAGTATACAGGAGTATATTGAATGAGGCAACCAAATGAACCAAACATAAATGACTCCAGTAGCTGACCTTTAGAGTATTACACTTTGTGTACAGTGTCATGGTGTATAGCTTGGTTGTAATGGATGTCAACATTGATGTCATTCATTTCTGCCACGCCTTGTTTGTTATGAATGGTCCTGCAGCCCTGAATGTCAGCCCTGCCAGCTCTCACACTGAGATAAACACAGAGTTTAATCTCACACGTGACGTGTATTTTAGGAAAAAAATAATTTAGTTTGACCAAAGTGAAAATAGACAAGAAAGGGCCATAGTTTTCACAGAATAGTTTTACCAGAGGGTGACTACAGGCTGGGTTTTCAGACCAGAGGAAGTTTTTTCATAGTTCTAAGAACTAGGAACGATCGTATTTCTTAAAATGCCATTTTGAGTGACATTTTTAGCTTCTATTTAGCCTGTTTGCTGTGTAAGCAACAGACAACACGAAATACAAACAGCAGTGCATAGTGAAAAAAATGGACGACAACACAAATGGACCGACAGCGAAGTCCAGGAGTTAACTCGGTCATGTGCACACACCCACTGAGCCTAAGATTGAGTGGGGGGCCGCTGCTCAGTGAGCTAACCCAGTAACGTTAGCACAAACGCTAACTCAATAGCACTAGGCTAACTCAATATATATATATATATATATATATATTTATATATATATATATATATATATATATTTATTTATTTATTTATATATATATTTATTTATTTATTCTTAAATTACTAAAACAAAGCTACAAGAACTTGTAGCAAACAGAAAGGCCAAGTAGTCCACAGAACGCTTTATGAGTATATCTATGTTTATGTCTGAATCAATAAAGACGCCTTACTGAAATCCTAACAGTATAAGGTGAACAGAAAATTACTTATTCAGTTCTCATTATTCTCTCAATCACTCTTATTTCAAAAGTGAAAGAAAATAATTAGTCCTGTATTGATTTTGAATTGTCAATTTTGCTGCTGTTCTGGGAAAAACAGAAACAGCAGCGAGTGTTGATCTTGTAAGTGAACAGAAACAGAGGTCAGCAATCTGAAAAAAGACATTTTGGGAATTTTGGATGTTCTTCTGTAATACTGTACGACTCAGTCAGTAGATGTCTGCTGAAATACTGCTGCCATTAAAAATAATGATGTTACGACAGGAAAAGGAAAAAACCATTACGCACCAGCAGAACAGAAGATATAATCAAATGTACTCAACAAAGATGCTGAAATAAATGCTTATTAATAACGCCAACTCAAAAATACACACTGACTCTACAAATGCCCCCATTAGCTCTCACCAGCATTTCATCAAGAAAAAAAAAATCAGTTCAACTGCCAACTGAAAAAATGGACAGATTTACTATTGTTAGAAGAGGTGTGCTCATGTGACAACCTTTAACTCTCTGCGTCCTTGTTACAGTACGTATTGATCCCCGTGGCTTTGAAATGTAAAAGGTCACGAGTGATGCTGGCAGGAGGCAGATCTACAAGGACAATTAAATTGTGCTTACATACGCACTATTTGGTAGACACTTCTATCAATATTGAGTACAGAATTCATAAATGTTTGGCATGAGCTGCCACAGTGAAATTTAAAGCCACACGAAAGCAGCAGCAGACAACTCAAGGAAAGTTGCCTTGTTTCATTTTCAAAAAAGATATATATATTTTATATTTAAATGCCACTTCCTTTGTTTTATGTCATGAACTTTGTTCAGAAAAATTCCACTTAACATGTCATAAAAGGGTTGTTTAACTGGATTCACACCATGGACACAATAAACACAGCTCCACTTGAAGGCACCATACGCATTATAACACCAGACAGACTGTGCGGTATGTTGCAAATTCCCTCTTAAAAGACGAACTGTTTTGAAACAGCGCGGGCGTCTGACAGCCACAAAAGAAAATCGAATGGAAGACGAGAGAGATGCATTTCTATTTTTGTGTGCACGGGTGTCCGTGTGTTGTTTCTGACCAGATAAATTCATGCTTGTATGTTTTATGTTATGTACACCGCTGTATGACTTGGAGGCCTTTTTGTGTTTCTCACCATGTCATACAAAAGTCATTACATACGTCATTACATATGTATGTTCCTTACCTGGGGCTAAAATCTGTACTAGCTCAGCATGAAACGCTGCTGTCTGCATAAATGCATGGAAATAGATCAAGCAGAAAATTTCCTCTTGTTTTTCATTATCACCCCTCCATCTGCTGAGATGTATTGGACCTGTGCGTTTCTCTAAGATGTCATTAATATGCTGTGTGTTTGCGCTGCCTCCTCGGCAAGAACAAAATCCAACAGGAGTCCATCAAATCAGACAGTTAAATAAAGTACATCCTGAGTAAGGAAATACGTTGTCAGTGTTAACACGGAGGAGATGGATGTGTCAGCAGGTTGAGCTGGTGGGAATACTTCCCCTGCTCCTTACCCTTTCGAGGTGAGGTTTCGTATCAATTATTTATACTCTGAGGTGTGTTGCGTTGTTGAGAGAACAGACAAAGCCGATTCTGTTCTCTCTCTGTCTCAATCTGATGTTTCATTTGTTTCCCAGAAGTCCTTGTCTTTGCCGTTGGAAATTCATCATTGAGTAAGTAAAGAAAATGACGAATAAAAACATCCCATTTGGACCATGAACAGTGAGAGTTGCAGCACATCGCCCCCCTCTGTCCTCACAGAGGGGGGCGATGTCTGACCCTCAGTCGTTCAAACACTGAGACCACTAACAAAAACATTATGATTAATGTTTTGTTGAATCAGATGACAACTCTGAGTGTCTTTAAAAAGGGACAGTTTGAAGCGACTGTTTAAAATTGTTTATAATTCTTGAATGACTATTTAGGAAAAATGCATTAGCTGTTTGTCATAACAAGAGAATACAGAGCACGTCGTGGCATTAGACGAATACAAGCCAGAGTCGTGTCAGTCATGTAGTTCAGTATATTTATATGAAATATATATAAAGCACAGTAAATAAAATCAATCACTCGTAATATGATAGGTGCACTTATGATCCATATTTTATATTTCACCCAATGCAACTCCTACAAACTAAAGAGAAAGGAGGTGAATGAGACACACTCCTCTCCCCATCACAGCTTCCATCAAGGGGCCTTAACTACATCACTTTGTAAATATGTTTTTGAGGCTGATTGTTTGGATGAATTTTCAGATTTTATAATACACATTCAGCACTGCCAGCATGCACAGTAAAACCTCTGCAAATGTTCCAAAATATTTCTTCAACCAGCCAAAAACTCACTTTTCATTACTCTCCACTGGCTCTGTGTTGCTGCTCGCATCAATTTCAAGTCACTAATGTTCACTTAGTGGCCACTAGTACAGCGGCACCCACCAAGTTTTTCTTTATGTGCATTAAGGACTCTTTAATGAAATACATTATTAATGCATCATTCTTTGAGTTGTAGCATTTGTTCTCTAATACAGCCTTTATTCTATTCTGAATTAGCTACGGCAATTTTAATGTCTTCAATGGTCTGTTTTTACTGTGTTCATGTTTTATGATTGCGTTTTTAATGCTGTCTTGCTGCAAGAATTTCTTTTCTTCCTGTGGGACATTAAAGATCTGCACTGAACTGAACTTATACGAGAAAAGATTTGCAGTAGGCTCTCTAGCTCTCTAAACCTTAAAAGCAAAGAAAGAGCTTTTTACTCAACAAGATGGTGTTGTTCCTATTGTACCAGATTATCAGAGGACGTTTTGCTCCGTTTCTGAAATGGCTCTGATACACACAGGCACTCCAAAGACACATTCACCTTGGTGATAGTTTTTTGAAGAAGCAAAGGATCCTGATGCTCAGCTGTAATGCACAAAATCTGTGCCCCAGACATGAGACCAACAATGAATTACCTCTTACAATTTTTTGAATACGTTATGAAAACACAAAAGATGTGAGGTTTGTACCCTCACATCTAAGATCTTCCTCACAAAGAAGGGCCCCTGGGATATCCCAGGGGCCCTTCCTTTTGGAAAAGGATGCATGAAGGACAAAAAATGGTTTTGCAGCCCAAGCTGCATTGATGGACATCTTCCTGAGGGAGCCCATCGTAGCACCTGGATCTGCATATCAAAAGCTTCCTCACTCTGCTGCTATCTGCCATATTCCTGCTGCAAGCATTATGAAAACGTTGATCAAATCTGTGTTAGATGTCTGGTAAACTCAAGACAGTTTGAGTCATAGTACACGCGCATGAGAATAATTACAACAGCTGTCAACATTTGATGATTTCCAACGGTGTTTGAGTATCTCAGAGGTGTTTTCGTAATTATTTCGAAGAGATTATGAAGTAGAGCCAACCTGGTGCACTGTGAAAGAAAATGTGGCCTCAATTGGATAAATCTGCAGAAGAAATTCAAGATTCAAGGATTGTAATCATCAAATCGTGTGTAGTAAAATACCCAGAATACTCTTGAGGCTGTGCTAAAAATGGTAGTGTGTGATAATAATGATATTGGGAATGCAAGTAAAACTAAGAAAAATAAATATAAACGATAAAAATTCAAAGATACAAATGTGTAATTATATGTAATGTAATTAATAAAATTCTATTGTATTTTGGCCCAGCTGTTTAATTTCTCTTAAGTAAATTGTATTGGGTATTTGCAGTTATCCAGTTTCTCCTACTTACTGCGCTTCCCAGTGAAGACAACACCTTACACACACCATTATTATTAAGATGTATTACACTAATAATTATGTATAAAGCTGGGAAGTCAGTGGAGGCTGAGCACGGTCTCTTGTAGTGTTTGAGGCAGAATCTATCAATCAACAAATGAATGCATCAGTTTGGTGTGTTTACAAAAGAACAATGACAGAAGTATTGTAAATACATTTCTGTGCTGTTGTTACAGTAGCTAATGTGGATCTACATAAACAAACATTTCCACGTTAGAGTCACATCACACGTCGGAGTTGTCACCAAACTGAAAATGGTCCCTTCACCTTCTACTTGGCAGACATGTTCAACACTGGCCAGGTGTTTCCAATTAGGGTGCTGGCACCTCAGCTCCATCCAGCCAAGGACCTACGAACACACAAGCACAGACACACAGTACCAGGGCAGCAGGACCAAGGCAACAGGCCTCTGAGGCTGTCACACTATAGTTACCGTATTAGCAGGCACTAGCCTGTTATAGATCAAAGGCCACATTATGCAGCATACATTACACCGGTTTACATGCACACAGACCACTTCTCTACTTGTTCATCTCAAGCTCTCCCAGTGTGTCTCTTTACATCTGTGGCTCCTTCCTCCTCCCTTAAACAATTGTTAGCTAGTTAGTATCCTTTTTTGGGATAAAACTTTACCTGCAGTCATCCATGAAAAATGTCTTGTTGGTGAGTAAAAGTGGTAAAATTGTAAAAGTAAAAAAGGTAAACAAATGATGAACAGCTATGCGAAGTTACAGCTACAGGTGATCTACGTCAAATAGCTTTGAAGCTGTTCTTGCTATTTTTTTATATTCTATCCTATAATCTATGTCATATGGCATTTTGACTGGACTGTGACTAACTTTGCCAGGCAGATGGATATAATTTAGCTTGATATTTGTGCTCCTACATCAAAACGGTATTGTCAGTCTGCTGAGGCAGACCCTCAGCACACTGGATTGATTTTTCTGCCTCAGACCACTTTAAAAAGTTGTTCATTCAATTTTCAGGCTGGGCCAAATTCCACATTCCTGGCTTCAATGTGAAAGAGCTATTTCTAATAATAAGCTTGTTTTTTCAGACATGGGGCTGAAGTTACACTTTAAATGATTATTCTAAAAGCAGAACATATTTGTATTCAAGATATTTAACTTTGCACACTTAACGAAATGAAACTGACTCAAAGCCAAAACAATCATAGTTTAGCACTCCACTGGCTCCAGCAACAGCCCAAAATTCATCTTTTCATTCAGTCTCTTTTTATTGATTTTTTTTACCAGTGATTTTCAAAATTGGATCTATCTCATGTTTGCATGGTCACATCCGTGTTGGCAGAGGAGGAGAAGTGTACTGGATGACATCAGACCCAATCCTGCTCTCACACTCTCAGGCCGGTCACATTTCCATCCGCTGGTGAGAGATGCTGCAGATTTATTACGGCCTGACGTCCCTCTACAGTATCCTTTGATGGGTTCGTACCGCACAAAATCTATATGTGTAAAGACGCACATAAACATGATTTAAGCCAAAGCGGATCAGAATGTTGGATGTTCGAGTGAGGAACAGCCGGAGAGGAAAAACATCAAAGAGAATGAAGTCATGGGATTTCAAAGAGAGACAGAGCGTATGGTTTTCATGTGGACGTTAATAACAAACGCACACTTAACAAATCAAAGTTCAAATATAAATTCACCATTTGTTTGAGTTACCGTGATCAGATATATTTAATTATAGCATAATTGCTTAATTTATCTGTCTATCAATCAGTTTATAGTTACATACAACTCTATATTTAATATCTGCACTACATTGGCACTGTTCTTCAGATGTGGACAATTTTTCTCACAAAACTGAAACTGAAAATGGAAATTGTGTCTACATAATCAACCTCTGTTAAGATGTCTCACCTTGTTATTTTGCGTGACCCTCCCTGTAACCTGCTGTACTCGGGTTTCTTTTGCAAAAGAGAATCTTGACCTGATTGAATAAAGGTTATGTAAATGCATATGCAATAAGATGACAGGCGTACCTTTCGAAGACTAGCATAAATGACACGCAAACTGTGAACCCAGTCTGGTGTGTCTGTTTGATAAATACGTAGATAGCTAATGAATTCAGCCAGGTATCCTTTGAAATTATGTTCATATTTGACAATTCTGCATCTCACGATTTACATCCAATACCCAAACTCTATACCAATGCAAGACGTAATGTGCACTTCATGCAGCTGGAGGATATTGTAGTTGGTAACGATTGACAGACCTGCAATTTCTGGAATATTCGCTTCTCCGTGTGCAGATATTTTAGAGAAAGTAGACAATTAGATTAGACATTTAATAATGGCATGTTTTTCACAAAATGTAATTCAAGTTTTGTCAAATATCGACTCTCTTGTCTGGTGATGGAGTTGTTCTGTTGCAAATTTGCCATGTGCAGCTTTGAACTTAAAACCTTAACATATAACAAAGCTCGGGGGAACTGTGACAGAATTTGGCTCAGGCTGCATAGAATTGAGTCAGCAACAAAAACCTGAATTCTTGGACCTATAGGGCTGATCTGAGTTATAAGGTCCTTTACTATAACAGACACTGGTGTTGAATTTGTTATTTAAGGTGTGGCTGTGAAAATGTTCTGAAATCTAGTTTTGTTTTTTCTAGTCTCTGTCTGATATCCTCTCGATGTGAATTTTGCAAACCAGCAAAGACTTTCTAATTTGACACTGTGATGTATTTCTGACACGTATTTCTTAGAAAACTGCATGCATGAGACATAATAGACATAAATGGACACGGCCATAAAACTGAGTGGCAATGATGGGCCGATTTGCATCATGACAAACAGAAAAACATCACTAATTACTGATCTTAATGTTATGTTGTGTTATGATGTTAAGATATAATCATGAGATCGATAACAGACACAGAAGCGCGTAACAATATTAACTGTCATGTAATTGGTGTCTAAATTAAAACGTCGATATTACAGACATGTTGTCGGCCGATATTAATTATATCAGGGGACTTTTTGATGACCTCCCCTCGTCAGTATGATACATGTTTTATGTGATGCTTTTTCGTCATTAACCTGATGACTCTTTTAAGATCTAGATCGATTTCCGTTACAAAAAGAGCTATTTACTTCATGTGCATTATGATGAAAAAAAAAATACACTTCACAAGGATGGAAGACACACACCATTAATGCTGAATTTGCATTCTTGACAACATTTGACAACACCAATTTACTATGCCATTAAGAGTGCTGCTTATTCTACCGGGACATGCATGAGCGAAGCAGAGAGGGGAGTGTCTTGTGATGCAATCCAGCTGATCGTTGCCAATAGATTTTATGTCCATTGATCTGAGGAGAGAGGACAACATTTTCATCACATTAACATAATCAATTCTGGCATCTTCTTAGTTAATTTCAGGTTGGCTTTCTTCCTTCAATATAAGTCCTGTGACAGAAATATGTCACAGTTTCAGATCAGGAAGTGTTTGCTGGTGTGTAAAATTACCGTTCATTTATTTAATTATTTAAACACATTACTGTGAAACAGAACTTAACATGAACTTCACTCATTAACTCAAGCAATAACTCAATCATGACCAAAGTCACACATGTAGCCTAGGGAGCATGGTGACGCAAGATGCTGTACATTCGTCTCCTGGCAGAAAATCCATTTAATCTGTCCGCCCACCACGTCTCCAGTTAAGCTGATATTGGAGAATTATTTCACTTCATGGAGCCCATTTTCGTTTAAGACTTGAGATGGCTTGTGTTCACTGAGACTTTGTGAGAAATTCACAGTCTGAAATGATCAGCAGCTCCAGCTGAAGCAGACACTGCTGCACATGTTAAGAACAGAATAACCTTCTGCACCTCTATATTATTCATGTGCTCCTCTGAACAGCTCTGTCTCTTATTTTAGATGGGAGCAAACATGTAAGACCTCGCTCTGGTGTTTCACAGGCCAATGTTAGTGCTGCCGGGCTCCTTGATGAGCATTTCATGTGCGGGGAATATAGCTGCACTTCAAAGACGCTCTGATAACCGGGGCTGTAGATTAACAGTGAGGTGATTTATTTCAAGTTCCTATTGAAGTCAACTAATGAAGAGCCTGATAAAATATTCACACTCTGATATGCAGGATATATTAAAAAATATGTGAAGACAGAACGGTACCTTTCAGTGGCAGGCCTCCCTTATATGGAAATCCTATGAAGCCCAATTATTCACAGTTTGCTCTGAGTTTAAACAACTGTCAGCTGCTCGTGTTGGATGAAAACAAAACATCTAGGTTCTTAATTATGCTGCTGTTAACTGACAAATGAAACTGATGTTTTCATGCTGCTGCTAACACGCCTCATGCTGTTTTCTACACCTACCAAATTCGTTTTTTCATTTTCTGGGATGAATTTGGTGTTAGTTTGATAACTCCAGCAACAGCTGTACATATTCAAAACTTTGCTGAAACATCATCCATTACACTCCTGTAAGAACGACTGACTTACACACATGCGAAATGGTTAACTAAGCACTTAACAAACTCCCCTTTCTTTTTAAAGAAAAACAAAACAAAAAGATTCGTTTTTTAAAACTGTACACAGATAAATATAGGTTTTAACCTGCAACTTTAATGACTAGAGTTTGAGGGTAGAAAGGCTTTTGTTGTTTAGTTCGTTTAGCCTTTAAGTTGCCATACACCTTCACTGAGAGCCCTCAGCAGAACGAGTGCAGATGTCCCCTTCTTTGTTAAGCAGCCAGCGAGCTATTTCTTGGAAGCTGACCACATGCTCTGCGGGATGGTCCCAGAGTGGACGAGCTCCTTGACGGTGCTGATTTCGAGGCAGAGTCTCTTTTCAGTTTCGGTGGACTTGACAGCATCAGGAAGAGAGTGATTGTCCGTTACACACACAATGGGCAAATTGTTGCATGTGCAATCACCTGTAGGAAGTTCTGAGTGTAGCCAAGAAGAATGTACTGTAAATGCCACCTGCAAATGCCAATGCCACATTATCATTGAACAGTCTGCGTGGAGGACGATGAACACTTATCCAGCAATGGATTAAGTGCTTCACAATCTCGCTGGGTTTCTTGGTGGTGACGATCCTGCACTGAGGCGTGTGAAGTGGTCAATTGCATGCAGATACCACACTCCTGGCTCTAGCTCATGCAAATCCATGGCTACAGTTCCATTGTAGGTTGAGGCCATGGGCAAACCCGCCGCTGGCTTTGGCTTTGCTTTGCTCTATCTTTTCAGTGAAGTTTTGCTTAAAAGCAATGGGATATCTACTGGGTGCACGTCTGTTTCAATTTTACATCTAATCTGTCCTATCATGGCTGGGTTTTTCCACTTTCCTTGTAGAATGAACAACTCTCCCATCACCAAACTTGAATGCTCTCACACTCTTTGTGTCTCTCATTTTCAATAACTGACGTTGCGTTAGTCCACACACAGTTCTAGTGCAAGCTGTGTCAATTACAGTTGATCCTAAAGATTCCACCATGAATATCTCTGTGTCAGACAATGATTATTTTGACAACAAAGTAATGTTGCATTCTTAAACATCTGTCACTTTCTCATTCTCTGTCAATTTTGTATGTTCATTTTTGTGAGGACAATCCTTTGCCCACTGATATGTGCGTTGGCAGACTGCACATCTCGTCGTACTCCCATATCTGTCAAGTGGATTCTTCTCTTGAACAGACGTTTGGATTTGTGGGCTTGACTTGACATTACTTTCACGCTCAACAGTAAACCGTAAACCTGCGTGTGTGACTTTTAAGCCTATTAAACTGTATTCCCATCAACAAATTACTTGAAATGCTGTTATACTACAACATGCCTGAGAGAAGATCTCACACTGCAATTCTATCTGAAATAAATTGCTTGAGTGATTTTTGACATAATGGGTTTCAAGCTGATTTCAGACTGAAGCCCTGTGGATAAGAAGAGATAGCCAACACGATAAAGCTTAGAGCTCTTGCGATCAACTGATAAAAAATGCATAATGAAGCTTTTTCCTTCTCTCCCTTCATTTCTTCCACCGAGCTAGTAAGGGTCTATAAGTTCATCAGTCTGACAATTTTTGTAATACCGTACCATTACAAGACAAGAGGGAGAGAGAACAGCAGACTCACTCAAACATAGTCATCCTCACCATTACAACCAGCAGCAACAGGATTAAATCAGAGTATGATGATAAGATTTGGGGGTGACGTTCCTGACAGTGAATGAATTAACTGAGTTTCCGATTGAAGCTATTGGTTGCAAAGTCATTTTATGTAATGCCGTTGCTTGTCTCCGTTTATTTAGGTTTAACTCGGTGATCCTGTCTGGAAAGCATCTCTGCCTCTGAGAACTTTAACTCTATTATGTTATCCTCCAACGACACATCCTCACCCAAAAGCAAACATTGGTTTATGGTTATCTGCTGTTAAAGATCTGCATATTCAGATCAGCAATTTGATGATAACAAAATAATTAACAATGTCCTAATGCTACATAATAAACCGTTGGGTTGAAAGTGAAATCTGGGGCTTAAAAATATATCACGAGATACATCGTGATACATATACCGGAACATAAAAGTATTTTTAGGAGCAGTGGGCTGCTGTAACGCGCCCAGGGAAAAACTTGGGGTTCAGTGTTCAGCTCAAAGCCACTTCAACATATGGACAGTAGGAGCCGGGGATCGAACCGCCAACTTTGTAGTAAAAGGACGACAGCTACAATATTGTTCTCTGTAGTCAGTCAATAAGATTTCTCTTCAGCTAGTTTATGACTTCACAAAAGCTTCAGTCAGCTTTAGGACCTCCATAAAAAAACCTCCACAGTCTTCATTGAAACAGACACACACTGACTTAAATAATAAATTAATACTTCGACTCTGGAACAGATGTAGTATTTACTTACACACATCTGATCTTTTAAACTTGCAGTTCACAAAACAGTGACATTGCTCTCATGATTTATTACTCAGTACTTTTGTATTGAAAGTACCACAGTAACCACACTCATTCATGTTAAATGCATTATTTTAATAATATTCCGATATTACACACGACGGGTCAGGTTTAACTTGAAAAATAATCTGCTTATCAAAATTAAGAATAATAGGAATACAACACTTAATGATCTGTATCAAATAACTTTGTCCCTGTATTCCTCTCAGTCAGCCCTTTATCACTTTAACACCGACATTGTCAGCTGTGGCCTCTGAACCATAAAAATTAATGACTCAGAAGCCACAAGAATTGTAATCACCATCAGTCACCATACTGATACATGCTGTCAACAGTGTGTTACGTGTCAAGCTATTTCTCAGTGGATGTGATGTACAAGGCCAAATACGGTACGATTTAGAAAAGACGAGCAGTTGTACCATCTGATGACATATCATGTTATCCCTGCCCACCAAATCACGTTAGTTAGTATATATATTATATACAGATTTATTGGTGTTTTGTGGTAAAAGTAAACCAATTTCTACTATAAATGAAAATTAACAAGACAGTATCACATGATCCGAAATGTAAATTAGAGTTTCATCCCTAAGTTTTTGTGAACAGCTGGGTGTTTAAAAATAGTTCCTACTTCTTAAAAACAAACATTTGGAACTGTTGTGAATATTTGTCAGAAATTTGTCTAATTTTTAAATGACAACACAGGTGGAAAGATGTGAGTCCAATATTGATGGAAAAGAGGAAACTATGCAAGCTGGTCATTGATTTGTATTATTATTAATACTACTTTCACAAAACAATCCCATTTGTGACCGCTGCAGATGTCGTCTCACAATATATTTGGGTGCTCCATTTATACAGGTTTTCAATGTTGCTACACTTACCCAAAACACATTTATTTCCAAAGTACAAATGTTGCTGGAAAAACAGAAACGTGTGCAGATGTCCGACCTGGGGCCAAATTAAAAGCTAAGCCATAGTTACCAGCTACCGAGCTTGTTCAAACAGCTGAGACGCACACTGTTAAGATCAATTAAAATACATATAAAAACATGTTTGACTACATTATTTGCAGGGACCTTTTACTGAGCGAAAAACACCCATTATCCCCATCAGTTAAGCCAATGAAACGTGGTCTGCATTCATCCTGTCCTGGCTTGACTGATTGTAGCCATCTGGTAGACACTGCGGATCAGCTCAGGCTGAGGGAACATTGATATGGATGAGTATATGAACACGTCTGTGCAGCGAACAGTAGAATATTCAAGGTTTCGGCCTGTGTCTAATGTGTTTAAACAAGAGCTCTTGCTTCCCCAGGCTGCAGTACTGCAACTCCATCTGTTGTTTTTTTTCTGGGGAAGAAGCACTAATCACCACAACAGTCATTAGAGTCACAATTAATTATGGACCTGCAGCATGTGCTTCAGCCCTGCATTAATTTAACCGAGCAGTTAGTAAACCTTAACATAAGGTTCATTTCCTACATTGTACAGTTAATGCAGAGTGCGAGCCATGCAATCTGCCTTCAATTTAAAATCATGGACACATCAGTCAAACCGTTGAGTAACTATTATTTGTAACTACTGCGCGATCCATTAGAACACAATTTAATACATACATACTACTACTACACTATGCACCCAGACCACGTATATCTACAGTGCATAAAGACATGTATATAAAAAATGTTTATGAAAAACATATATTACTTTTAAGGTACTGTACATAAAATAGAGAAAATGGCAAATCCTCTCCCTAGAGAACCTGGAAATAGGATTCAGCTTTAGCATTTCATTGAAGACTAAAATAGTTGCAAAATAATTTTCTGTTGATTTCTGCCGACTAATCGTTGCAGCTCCGCATGCGATAACATGCTCCGGAAAACTGAAATTAAGCCCGAAGACGAAGTTCAGATGGCCGCTAAAATAATCACTTTAATTTTGTTTCTCCAAAAGAAATGAGGGAAAAGTCTGTGACAAGTGTGTTCGACATAACTCATGACTTATTTCAGTTGCTGTGGGACAATAATATTATGCACATACATTCAAATTATGTTGCAGAAAGCCAGGTTTTGTTTCCCCTTAATCCCAAATATAATCAATTTTTTAGTAGAAAATTAAATGAATTCATCACAGAGGGAGTGGCTGGCGGCTGTGTTAATGGTATCAAACAGAACTCTGATATTGTATAAGTACTCTGTAAGCCTGGAGAAACAGTCCACACACACTCCTAACTACAGTCACATATCAATGCAAACCTCTTAGCATCATGGAAACGTCATTTCTATTGGAGGTGATGCAATACATTCTGTCAAATAGAAGCACTCGTTGGTTTTACTGTATCGTACATTCTGCAATTATCTGATTCAGCTGGCATGTGCAGGCTATGTACATGCCAGCTCAGCATAATTAGCTTCCATTCGGTTCAGAATAGGCTCATTGCAATTCAGTGCAGTCTCAGGTCAGAAGCATGAGACCTTTTACTGAGTGACTGTAAATGGAGATAGAAAACAAGACACCTTGAAATATCAAGAGTTATGAACAATTAGGGATGAGAAGATTCATTATGGTTCATTTTACTGGTGATTGCTGAGTGTACAATGCATAACTAAGATAACATCTTTTTCATATGCCACTGAAATCCCATTATATGAAATCTATTGTACAAGGTGTAATTATACTGCTGCCTATATATTGATTTATTTTTCCTCTTCATTTATTCATGTAGTATAGACTCTGACAGTCTCTGACACGAGGGGATTGCTGAGGCGGGAGCAGCAGTGGTCCACCACTAATGGTAGCACAATAACCAAAGCCAATGGCCTTCATGCACCAAGCTGGCCGTCTGTTTTAATGTAATTGGTTTATGATTTACTGAAACACATGAGTCACTAACAGCCTTATCTAACGACCTGTAATTGAAAACTCTGCCCTCCGGTCAGTACGGCAGTCAACTTTGATTTGCGAAAGCTATTTTATTACAACTTGGGTGAATAGTTTCTATACCAACCTTCATTGATTTATTGCTGTAGCTGCTCCAGTAAATCCCATTCCATATGAAAAGCCAACACACAACCCTGTGTGCTTGGACAAGCTGCGAGTTGCTTAGCATTTCAAAAGGCTGAACTGTGTCCTCTTAACATTTGTTGCCAGGGCAAACAGAGTTGCTACGCAGGGTTCAAGTCCAACAAAGTGCATTCATCCCCCAATAAGGGCCACGGTCAGGTAAGCTGAGGATGGTATCTAATTCACTGTGCAGATGAATGTCTGTAAATAGTACTACATGGCTTATCTTAATGCAGTAAATGGGAACATTCACAGTCACACTTTCCTACTCTGGAGAATATCAGTAATCTTGAAACTGTTGAATCTTCCCACGTTGCCAGACTTTTCCACACGAAGAGCCACAGGGGCTGTAGCTTATGAATGAATGAATGAATGAAATTTATTTATAGAGCGCTTTTCACAGACATAACATCACAAAGTGCTTAACAGAGCAGAAATTTAAAAGCATAAAAAACACAATGTGACCCTAGGGTCAATAAATTACATACACAGAGAAAAATAAAATAAAAAATAAAAAATAAAATAATAAAAATTAAAACATTTTAAGAGCAGGTCTAGGACATGGGTTTTTACTCAAACGCCAGCCCAAAAAGGTGGGTTTTGAGCTGTTTTTTAAAAGTATTCACAGTATCTGCGAGGCGTAGAGTAGCAGGCAGAGCATTCCAGAGCCTCGGCGCCACTGCCTCAAAGGCTCGGTCACCACGGGTCTTAAATCGTGTGCGTGGGACTGACAGAAGACCTAGAGCGTTTGACCTGAGAGTGCCGGCGGGTGAATATGGGTGAAGTAGATCAGCTACATAAGTAGGAGCCTGACTGTGAAGTGCTCTGTAACTGATGGTGAGAATTTTGAAGTGTATCCTAGATGCTATAGGGAGCCAGTGGAGAGATCGGAGTACGGGGGTGATGTGAGACCGTCGATTTGTCCTGGTGAGTAATCTGGCGGCAGTGTTTTGGATTACCTGCAGACGGTTAAGAGCAGATACACTGAGTGATGTGAAAAGTGAGTTACAGTAGTCGATGTGAGAAGAGATAAATGTGTGTATGATCATCTCTAATTCAGGTGTTGATACTACAGATCTCAGTTTACTGATATTTCTTAATTTGAGGTTAAGGAATCCTGCAAATCAGCGAAAATATCATTAACATGTGAGCAGATAAGATCATTCTTGGGGATGATTTCCATTGAAACCACAGCACGACAAACTACTTTTAGTTGTTTACCCGAACCGGTTAGCTGGCCATGGACCATGACTTCTCCCCCTGTGAAGCAATTAGAAAGCTGTATGCCACTTTGTGACTTCGGTGCATTAGTGCCTTGCAGACGTTTTCGTGTCCAATGAAAGGTTTGGACTGATAAAAACTGATGCAAGGCTGTGTTTGATTACTTTATTGAACCATCTGCCCAGAGAGATCAACATTCTTCTGTGACTGAGTATGAAAAGAAAGATTTGACAGCTTCAACTGTTTTACCAGCCCCAAATATGTACCTCAAAAGATCAGAGAGGTGTGTTGGCTACCGGATTATTAAGGATTTCAATCTCCAAACTGGCTTGAAAAGTGAATGAGTAACATTTCCTTACTGCTAAACAACCTTCCTGCTCATTTAACCTTCAGTCAGGAATTTATGTCACATTGAAGCCGGCTTGTTTTGGGTTGCTCGGACTAGTGTGTAGCTGCTTGAATATGAAGCACTGCTTTTCCCCTGCACACAGTGTCTGATGGTAAAATATTGATCATATGATCCTTTGTGGCTCCCTGGAACATACGGTATATTCTCTTTATTCCTCCTCTCAGATTTCAGCCACAACTCTCTGGTTTCAGTGTTTCTGTCAAGAGGGCTGGACAAGGACCACCAGAACCAGCTGTTAAAATGAAACCTATTTATAACAGTTTACAAAGTGGAAAATTCATTACATGGTAAGATTTTGAATTACATTTTAGAAATAGCACCACAAAGCTCAAAGACAAAACAACCAAACAGCATTAATTAGAATAGTAAAACAGATATTTCCTGATCCTTCTGAACATTTATATTTATTACATTGTAACATTACATTTATTTTTAGCCATGCCAGCAGCTTAGTCCAGACTGAAACATTTTGGACCTCAGAGGATGAAACCTAATGAATGAATCCCCTGACTTCTCCTCAAATGCCACAAGCAGGTTCACAGACTTGGTTTAGACCTGAAATGTCTCAACATTTGGATGGAATGCCAAGAAATGTGGTAAATATATGTATGTTCTTCCCAGGAGTAACGGTAATCACTTTCTACGGCCATCATCCGGTCAACATTTGAATTTGTTCAATACTTTAGTTTATGAATAAATACTTGCAGAACTAAAATGCTGAACTAAGGTGTTAAACACGGTAAACCTGCTTTACACTGGCATGTTAGCGTTGCCATTTTGAGCATATAAGCATGTGACTTTTTCATTTAGCTCCATGTTTTGGTAGCTCAAGCTGCTTAAAACCAAAAATGGAGATAACAGCAATTGTTTTTGTTGTTGAAACATTTTTTCCAATCGAGGACAAGCCATTTGCTCGTCACAAAGCTGATTTGTTGGATGAGTAATAAGTAATTATGTTTATACAGCTGTTTTCTCTGACCTGTTGCTGTCACAAACATCGAAATACCTCTTTGCATTTTGATTTAGACAGCCTGGTCCTTTGTGATATTTTTCCTCAGGGCAGTGTTTCTGAAGTGCAGGTTCAGAGAGCATTTTGATTTTTTTTTCCACATTTCATACCGACTTCAGTGTGCTGTCAGGAGAGAACAAGCTGTGCAAAGTAACAATTCATTGTTTGAACAGTTGCCAACATTCTTCAAAGACAGCATGGAGGAGAGGAAAGTAGTTCCACAATCCAACAAGAGCAGCAGGGTTCAAGCCCCAGTGTTGGCAAATATCTGCCCCCATGAAGTGAGAGGTTTCACTCTGTGTGAATGGTGGAAATACATGTTTTTCATTACAAATGGTGTTGTGTAACCAATCATTATAAAAGGGAGTTGTTAATGAAATAGCAATGTGAGATTGTGCATTGTGGAGGTGGACCAGAGGAAAGCTGCGTTAAAATGACAACATGTTGACATTTATACAAGGAGATGCTAGAGTGGTTTCTGAAAAATTATTAAGCTTATAGTTCCAGGAAAATCTTATCAGTATAATTATCTTCAATGGAGTTATTTCCTTTAGTAAAGGACAGTGTCTGACATTTTCATGATGAGATGGGAAATAAGACATCTTTGTGCAAGTCTGTGGGGAGCATGGAGAATTAATTAGACGATGAAGGCCAAGTTAGGTACCCGAGCTGAACAAGCCCAGCTGCTGAAAAACACGAACAGAAACGGCACTGTGATATATCTGATAAATGATCAAATAATCTGACACATACTATTATTGAATAAATAGTATCAAAGCTTTGATTAAAATGTATTAGACAGGTCACTAAAATGTACACAAAACATGTGATGCAACTGAAATTTAATACAAATTAATTTTAGGAAAGGAAAATGTGTCAATATTTACACAAATCTGGTTATGATTACGTTAGATTTACTAAATATCTGAATTAAATTGATTTGGATTTACTTAGGTAATTTAATACATTGTATGCTACGTAAATAACTTTGAATCAAAAATATGACATGACACTTTATTCCCATAATCATATTATTTAAAGTTTTCTCAAAATCATGTGTCCGTAATGGACTCATTTATGATAGATGTTTTAACAGCTCATTTTACCGCACCAGTTAACCTTGTCAATAGTACAACTCAGCTATAAACAATTGTTTACAACGTTTCAATTATGGAAGGTGTTCAGCATCAGGTATACAATATACAGCCTGCGTCTTGTGATGTTTCTCAGCACTGGCAGCGTTACAGCTTTGTGTTTATTTTACTGTTTGTTGATTTCTGTACTGTTAGTGCAACCGTCTCCTGGCTATTGTGTTCCTTCTTTGTTTCTTGTTTCCATTAGTGTTTGCTGTCTTCCTCTCCCTGTGTCTTTGACTAAACAGAGTGTCAGACTACTTGTGAGTCAACTGTAGAAATGATCAAAACAGTATGCTTACAGTTTTTGGGAATAGGTCCGGGTAAGATTGGCATCCTGCTTTACACCGAGTGGTATTTACTTCTGTTAAACACACTAGATCAGTGGTGAGTGTCACCTTCTGTGTTTTGTTTGTGGCACATTCAGAGTAACTGGCTTCTGTTTCCACTACATGTTCTTTTTTAGTCTACAATTGTACTTTCTTATTTAGGCGAGTTTAGTTTTAAGTTCTTTGATTTGGCACCCCCTGTGCATCCTTTTTCCCTTCCACTTGTGTTTATGTATATCCTTATATCACTATTGTACACATGTATAACCAGAGCAGAAAAAACTAAGGGCATATTTTAAAAGAAACATCAGTGTTAAACCACTGCATTCGTTTACAGAAGTCCTTTTTCTATAGAGCCAAATAAGGCAGACGTGTGTTACTCCCTTCTACCCCTAAAGAGTCACAAGGATTTTAGAACAGTTGTGAGTTATGAGTCTTTCTAAAACTGATATTTGCCGTTAGTGTTGCAGTACAAATCTACTGTAAATGCTGTGTCCAGTGTGTGACACTGTTGCCTGACAGCTTAAAAAAGCTGCCTTATGGCTAAACCTCAGGAATGACTTCTGCGTCTGGCTTGTGTCACTGCTGACCCTCGCGGACAGCTTCTTGGCTCTTTGGCTTCACTTATTGATCACCAAGCACACACTGAGTATGAAGAGATGACAAGCCGCAGGGCACTTCAATGGTCTGGACCTCTCAAAGGGCTATCGACCTGGTGGGCTGTGACAGAAGCGTTCTACTCCATTTCCCTCGGAATATCTCACCTGCGCTGGTGTGAGACATTCATGAAAGGATTGGAGGAAATTATGCAATCAGCTGTTGCTACTGATGAGTGAAGCGAGGGAATTTTCCTTTCCTTTTATAGTTTGTTAGACATGGAAAAAGTAGGAATTTAAAAACAAAAAGGCTCTTGGCAGAGTGCAAAACTCTGCCAACCTTTAACAATTCTTACCGTTTCAAGCAGCAGCCTCTAAACAGCTGCTTCATTTATCATTATCATAGTTACAGCTGGGGAAATCAAAACTAATCAGTTCAGCTGCAGAAATCCCGGAGCCAGATCAACAACTAAATCTGAACATTGTTGGAAGAACGTAATTAGATTCTTTATAACCCCACAAATCACACGCAAATATATTTCTGTTGTTCAACCGTGTTGGAGGAAATGTGGGTCAGTAAATGTAGACCATTTTCTTTTGGCTATGTCCTGGAATTGTACAGGTCTGGGGAAATGTCCATATGGTTATAGTCAAAATTCTGGGCTATGATAAACCTAAGTCATGTATGTTTATATGACAGGAGATACTGCTGAAAATCTAGTTAGCAGCTTGTAAAAAGCGATGGTAAGAGAGAATGGTAAAAGGCAGAACCCCCCTCACAAGAGGGATGGCTGATAATTGTGAATGAAATACAGTATATGATATGGAACTGTTAACTCGTAGGATACAAGCTCAAGTGGAGCGATATGGTGAGAAGGAAGGGACAATGTTTACATGTAAACGACAAGACAGGAAAAGAACCCCTGAATACATATCATTTCAGGTGGTAGTGAACTCCACTGAATGTGCTACAGGTTACATTTAAAGGAAACGTTTGTTCAGGAGAACGCAAACATTGAATGTTAAAATATTAGCAACAGCATCATTGTATAAATACATTTAATTTGTTACAGTCAGAAAGTGAGGAACATCGGATGAAAATTTTATGTTTTTAAAGTTTTATTTAATTAAATGTATTCATTATTATTAAATACTCATATCGGTACTCGCTATTGGCAAGTACCCAAATGTTATTACTTGTATTTGATCTGAAAAAAAAAGTGCTATCAGTGCATCCTGAAATCCTGATACATTTTCTGTGTGGAAAAAAAAGAAGGCCTACACAGGTTTATAGCATCAACACAGCTGTTTTATTGGATGATTTCTAAGTCTGAACACAATGTAGAATGTCTTCCTTTTAACATTTGAACATGTTAAAATAAGTTACAATCCTTTTCTTAATTCTTCTTTAGAAATTAGTAACATTTGAATAATTTGCAATACTATTTTTCAAAAGGGAGTAAACTTGAATCAAATATAAAACTGGCGCTTTGGACCATTTCTTCCTTTCTGCCATGACCCCTTTATGTTGCAAATGATGCATGAGCTTTTGCAACGTGCAGCTGTCAGAAAAACATGCCGGCATCGATAAAAATGAATTGATAATAGGGATATTAATAATGAACCGTTAACAGTCAACCAACTGACTTCAAACGTACCATCTCTCTCTCTCAACCGGATTCTTGCTAACCTTATGCCGGACTTGCAATACACTGGCAAAAACCGTGACAGAGTATACCAGGAAGACACACAGCTGACAACCTCGCAGCTAAACTAATTGATGGGGTGGAGACTAACTGGGGAAGTGGCTGCATGAGTCCACGACAGCAACTTCGTGGCTGCTAACACTCCCGTACGGGTGAGCTGGGGACTCGTGAGCCTGTTTTGCGTATGAACGGCTGCTGGCAGTAAATTATGGACTTAAACAGTTCATCGGTTATTGTTGCAAAACAATCTAAATTAGCATCCCTAATTGATGAGATCGGAGGCATACAATTCCAATGGATCTGTCCATTTGGAATCGGTTCTCCATTCCCCATATACTGTGTTTGTCCATAAATCAAAGTACTGGATAATCAACCACATTTGACCTGATGATGGCGGTAAATGACCGATCGAGGGATCAAAGTTTTTAAAATTTATTCAACCATGAATCTGTGGACCAAATGTTATGGAAATCCATCCAGAAAAAAAGAAGAAATTTCATGGCAATTCATCCCATATTTGTTGAGACATTTCACTGTCAACCAAAAATGTCAACCTCATGGTGGTGCAAGAGAAAATGAGTGATCACCAAGGTCATTGGGTCCTTTGGGGATGATTATTGGGCATAGAGCCATGCCACCTGCATGGCTAAAAAAATAGAATAACTTTTAAAAGAGGACTACATAAGCCTGTCTAAAAACATTAGTTAATCATGAAGGATAAGAGGAAGGAATTTGTGTTATTTCTCCTGGGTCATAATCAACCTCCACCATCTCCATTCCAGTCATGATCAATCTGTACTTTCTACATAATTATCAACATAAATATAGCAGATCCAGATGGATCTGGGGTGACTCCAAGGAGACTAAATGGCGCTGTGCCATTCTGGTCCATCTTCCTCATGTAGTTACTGCAGACTGAAAAAGCATTCACATCTATTACACTATAAAGCTAATGGGTTCCATGCCTTCTGATCATCCACAAATATACCACGGGGCCCCACAGAGACGGCCATACATTATTCAATATGTGTTTTAGAGCTTTTAAACAATACAGAGTACTTGGATGAGGTCCTCCTACGCTGAGTCATGGTGTAGACTAGCTGTGAAAAGTGTTCTGGTTGATTTAATTATAACAATTTAGTAGTCAATCCTGGCAACACTGCTGTGACATTTAGATGACAACCACAGTTTCCTGTGAATACTGAATAATATCCCACAGCAGGTGACTTCTGGTTGTTGTGATTTTTTCTTTTCACACAGTGTTAAATTAAGTTTTGACAATCGTTATCTGCCAATATTCAGTAAAATATGCGATCAGGACATCTGTATTTATGCTTTTCTAGTCGCCGATCTCTGATAATGTTACATTGTAAACAATCAATCCGAGTTTAAATCAACAGGAGAGCTAATAACCGTGGCAGCATCGCTAACGGCTAACGAAAGAAGGTTCTGTTTGGTTACATTATGATGCTTTCAGGCTCTCTTCGGTGAAAGTGAGTATTGGGCGAATAAAAAAACACTACAGATGACTATAACAAAGTAAAAGAATGGCATTCAGAAATTGTGATGGATTACACTGACTTCAGAGCGGTTGAAAGGACGGTGGCAAAGAAAAAAAATCGACAGGAGCCTTCTAGACCAGCTACTATAATCAAACAACTAAGTGATCTGTATCTGCCAATATGTATCATCAATGATCAGCAAATAGTACAAAAAAAACGTGATCAGGGGTCTCTAAAAGTTATATTTGCTCCCTTTTTTATTTTATGCTGATCCGATCTGTGATCTGATCCGTGACTCCAATCCGTGACTCCGATCCAAACCTTGAGTTTTATGATCCGTTGCACCACTAGTATGTATGCAAGGCTTATTCTTCAGACATCGCAACAAACTAAATATTCCTTCATAGACGATATAGAATTACACACTGTAGTTTATAATTGCAGTCACAAGCCAAGCCAGGTTGCTCTCTTTGTTTCATGGTAGGCTACCTTTTAGGGGCCTGCCCTATGAAACCTTGAGCTGGATGTCCTGAATGCTATATTTTGTATATGCCCTGACTACATCAATCACTGAATAACGGATGAAAATATACATTACATTTTATTTATTGAAGCGGGCAACATGTCTGCAGCACATGACTGTAAAAGTATCTCACTGTATCCTGATGCATGCTTCACTTACTCCCTCCGAAAAGGTAGGTAAGCAGCTTAATCAGTGGTGCAGAGAAGGAAAGAAGCTTTTTTTTTTTTGTGAGGTGAACGCAATAAAGCACTACTGCTCCACTAGAGGATGGTCTTTTGTCTGCATCAACACAATGCAAGATGTAAGCTAGAAAAGTGTCATTCTGTCCTCCCTTTGATGAATGACTTTTCCCCAGCAGTAATGCACTTCTGAGAGGAAAACAAAATGCTTCACTGAAAACTATGTGGTGCACAATTATTGTTCTTCAGCTGTGAAAACCTCCTATTGTATTAAGACCCGGCATCGGCTCCTTGAACTAAAAGGGAGTCACGTTTGTGATACGATTTTTTTGACAATGATAAATTGTCAAATCCACTGTTTCTGGGAAAATTAGGACAAGGATGAATAATAGAGAAAGTAATAGGACGTTTTCTCCCACAGTCTTCCTCAAGGGCATGGGCATAAAAAAAAGTAGAGGTGCACCAATCGATGGCTGATGATTGAAATCGGCCAATTGTCAGCTGATGGGCCATGACCGGTGACCGGCCAGTCAGTCTCATATTACCACATTTTTGCCACATTTACACACACACACACACACACACACACACACTCACACACACACACACACACACACACACACACACACACACACACACACACACACACACATCGTGCCTCCACCAACTAATGCCAAGATTTTTTGTCATTTATTTCCTTATCATGTGTTTTTATGCAAATAACCACTATAGATGATGACAATAACACAGTAAGAGATAACATTAAGAATTTTTGACGGTTTACACTGACTTCCGGACGTTTAAAAGGATTTTTTAGGATGGTTCTGGGATGGAGGTGAAAAGAGTTAGTCTGTTGCCTTGATGTCAATTATAATTCTTAGACAGAAAATCTGAATCGGCAAAAATCTGAATTGGCAGGTCAAATGTTTAAAAATTAGAAAATTGCAATCGGTGTATCTCTAAAAGAAAAGTGTCAAATGTTTCAGTCAATATTAGACAATCGAACCAGCACTTAGAGCATACTGAGGCCTTTATAATAATAATGTTTTTTTAAGACTGTGTCAGGGAGGTGTTGATTAAACTCTCAGTTTGTGGTGTTACTCAAATGGATGTATTATATTGTACATTCAATAAATTATAAATGTATAGAATGTATATACCGCCACTCACTCACACTCTATTAAAATCATCCCTGGTTGAGTGGCTCCGTTGTCTCAAACGACCACAGACTGGAAAATATGTTCTGTCAGGCAGGAACCTCAGCAAATTGGAAAATAATTGCTGATACCTCGGTTTTGACCAATAATCCTGTTAAATCTCAACAGATATATTGTGTATATTGCTATGTTGCAATAAAAGTGTTTCTTATTGTCTCAATCGTCAAATGGGTGTCTTAATATATTTCATTTTTTGCAGAGCATCTTCTTGTGCTTCTTACAGCCTTCCTTTCTGACAATGTTGGATAGTACACATAAATAATTGATTAAAAAGAACCGGTAAATAAGAGGTGAGTCATCTTACTTTGGTACTGGCCTCAGTTCACCTTTCAAATGTCAGTGAACTGACTCAGTTTGGTTGTTTGGAGGACAATACCATGTGATCAAAAGGGATTTGACCAAATATTTTCCTTGACGTTTCAGTGTTTTTGAACTGGCACATGTGACCTGCATAGTCAAGGCAGCTCTCAAATAAACTAAAGTACGCATTTAAAATTCAATCAGGCAATACATCCTTTAAATTGAGTAATTATACTCTGCCCCCCTTGCTTTAACAACAGCAGA
The DNA here is from genome assembly GCF_004355925.1 of Anarrhichthys ocellatus. Taxonomy (NCBI): domain Eukaryota; kingdom Metazoa; phylum Chordata; class Actinopteri; order Perciformes; family Anarhichadidae; genus Anarrhichthys; species Anarrhichthys ocellatus. The sequence goes on from NW_022280060.1 coordinate 63,485, forward strand.
GAAAAATGTCAGGAATAAATGCTCCTGGGAGCTATTATGCCCTCTTGGCAGGGATACATGTAAGAGATGTGGGCTTCCTTTGCTGCAGCTGCCAGATCGAGAGATAACTTCTGCTGCTTGAGATAAGATTGTTTTATTTTGTTGGATGGGGAATATGCAAAGTTGGCATAAACAGGGTATGCTCGGCACGTCTCAAGGGAACAATCTTACACTAAGTGTTCCCACCATTTGCAGTGTGTAGTTAAGTAAAACAAAGGAGGATGCGGCGCTTTTGTAAAACAGGAGTCCAGACAGAGATCATCAGAGGTTGTATTGTTATGAGTTGATGTCAGAACATGAAAGCAACAGCCGGAAACCAAAGGGACAAACTTAGAGACGAGCAGGATGAGGTCAACCTCCCTGACGTCCTCAGTCTAAAGAGCATTTCAATGCTACATTAGATTAACTTCTGTTCATGTGCCTGTCTTTATTAATTTCTGAATGTTATGGCATCATTGAATTAATTTTTTTCTTGGAAAGGCATAAATCAATTTGAACCCTTTCAGTCAAAATACCACTGAATCAATAAACCCTCTGACAGGAATGGTTTTCATTGATTAGCATGATGGTGTTTAAAAGACACTGCAAACGCTCTAGAAAATGTCATCTGAATAAAGATGGTGAATAGGTTGGTTTGTTGTCGGAGCAGAGCTGCTGTATTTGATCCCGTGCCTTTATATTGATATGTCTGCCAGGCAAAAACATTCATCAACAAGATCCATTTTCCTTTTCCCTCCTCTGAAACAACAGTCGAGTAATTTATTTACCCAGATAGGAAATTCAATTTTAACAGCAGAAGAAAACTACACAATAAACAACATAATGCACAGGTGAAACCAGACAGAAACTCAATGTCCAGCTATAATACAGCGGCTCGGCTTGTGTTTGCCTGCAACAACAAAACGTAACAGTTTTCCACCCGTTACCAAAGGGCACATTCAACTTTTATACATAAACTGTTGTTGCTGTCCTTGACTAAAGAAATTCTTGTTGACTAACACTCATACGATTTTGTCAGCAAATTGATTTAATCAACAGATCTGTAAAACTGAGTTTCTCCTCAAAGAATCATGTAAAAGCACCACTTAGAATATGAATATTGTGTTCATAAGTTTCTTGGAAATAGGTCATTTAGCATTAAAAAAGCATAAAAAAATACAAATGACAGAAAAACGTCTCAGTCAGCTAGGCCTTTAAAATGTATAGGTGAAGACATTTTAAATGAACACAGTTACAAAGACAGTTTTTACAGATTCTACCCAGCCCCTTTGTCCGTGAGTAGTAGGAACTAGTCTGACGTTATTATAGAGCCACAAAGTCTGCAGAAGGAGGAGGTCGGGGTGGATGGATGGGTCAACAAACACTGAACTAAACTGTGGGAGACTGCCGTTCGTTTCCCGTTTTCTACAGTTAAGATTGGATTATTTTAGCTGTGTACATGGTTTTTTAATAACCTTAACCAAATTAACAAAGTTATTTTTGTGTCTAAACTAACCGAAATTTAACGATAGTGGTGTCAGATCAGAAAACGCTTATGTGTGTTGCTCTGGAGATCATGGACCAATGAGGTAATTTGTTGTTTAATTTGATAACTTCTTGTTCTAATTATGCATTAACCACCTGTGGTGCACAACTAGCTACAACTCAGCTGGGAGCTGTCACTCACCATCAGAGAGACACAGCTGTGCAGTGCTGCATATGAAGGGTTTCACAGTTTTACGACCCCCCCCCCCCCCCAACACCCCTGCTAACATCATGAAATATTATTACACTTTTCAAACAAGAACCTTCAGGGGTTAGAGTTGGTGCTGTTTCAGGATCACATGACTAAAGCCATTAGGGAGGCCGGGTTCTAAAGATTTTTTGAATTGCCAAAGAGTCAGGTTTTGGTTCGGCTGTACACGTAGAAATAGAATTGGAGTAGAACGGACATTCCCATTCAAATCCACGTAGAAGGATGGTCAGAGTGGCTGACATTGTTATGTGCACTGTTGCCATTGCGACAGAATCTATAAACTTAACCAGCTTATGGCAAGAAGCGGACTCACTGAGGTGAGGTTTGACAGTAACAACTAAAACGAGCAGTGGAGTATGTCACAAAGCGTAGAGAGCCAGAGTAAATGAGTAAGATATGTAACAACACATCACCAGTAACAAACATTTTTTGATGTATCAATTTCGGAATTTCCTTTAGAAGTTGATTTAAAAAAAACAGATCTTTTAATACAATTCATCATGTGAAAATGCCATTTTACTCAAGTCTTTGCACTGTGACTACTGCAATATGTTTACAGCCTAACCCTAACTTCTCAGGAAATCCTCCTTAAAACTTGCAATCCACTCTGTGTTCAGGGAATGTCAACAGATAGTTGTCGGCTGACCAAAACTGCACACGAAGTGGACATGAACTCCACGAGAGACCTTGTAGGGCGGCACAAATTGGCAGTAGACTCAAAAACCTTGAGCGCTTGGAATTCTCATGTGGCTACAAATGCAGAAGTGGCTCCACTGTGTTCTTTAACAACGTCAGACTGCCCTTTGAAAGCATGATGTCCACGCTAAGGGTGAATTGACATCCGTTTCAGTAAGTAGTCAATATGCTCAAAGTCAAAGCAAAGAAAGACTATTTCCCCCGGAAAAGAGTCAGATAATTCATAGGATGTGATTCTTGATATTGACTTAATACGCTGCATTATTTCATCTGAACAAAGAGAACATCCATCCAAGAAGTCACACTGGGTGATGTGAAGCCTGACGTGAGACATCAGGCTTCACATCACATTCACTGTGGGGAAGATGAAAAATAACTGATAGTCATTAAGGAGGAAGGTGGTGATAAAAAAGACTTGAGGTTACATTATTGTGGATGCATGAAACATAATTTCCTTTAGGATAAAGGGTTGAAATGGAGCGTGTTATGAATCATGTGATAAGCAATGCTGAGCCATGCAAGATGATCTAAAACAAGTTATTTCACAACACTTTCTTCTTTTTCTTTAAAATCCAAAGATGAAGCCAGATGTAAGTGCAATATTGCTGTCAATCTGTGGCTCCAGGAAGTGCCTTGTGATTGGATTTTCGTTCTTTTAGTCTCCCTAGGTTATTTCCTCTCACTTATTTTTCTCACTCACAACAAGCATCAGGAAGTTGTTTCTACCATTGAGACGGAGCAGACACTCGTCTCGTCTTCCCACACTTTCATTTACCCTCAATGCAGAGTTGTATACATTCTTTTTTGATTCTTGCTGATTGTGTTAGGTGTCATGGCTCGCGTTGAAACGAGTTGTCGATTAACAGAAAAATTATCTGCAACTATTTTGATGATTAATTAAAATCTTTGCTTTGGCAAAGAAGTATCACTCACCAGTGACGGTTCACGTAAATGGAGATTGTTTGCGTCGTCTAGCAGCTAGACTGTGGAGTTAAAATTTATTCTGTAATCATACTGTTGTTGTAATGTTTATCAATTTTGTATTATATTAACTCCTACATTTGCATGGAAAGTTAAACCACTGTCTCGTTTTTTCCTTAGGGATGGGTCTGGTACCACAGTATATTCAGGTGCACACCAACTTTTGTTTATAGTAAAAAACTGTCAAGTATTGAAGTAGGCATTACATGGTTGGTTGTGAAAAAATAACTATCACAATTTCCCAGTTCTAAAGATGACCGACAATATCAAATTGCTGGTTTTGTGAAACCAACAGTGTAAACCCCAGAGATATTCAGTTTGCTATCAAACAAGACAAATAAATTAAGAGAATCTTCACATTTGGGAACCTGGAACCAGCAAATGTTTGGCATTTAGGCTTGAGAAATTACTTTAATGAGTAATTGATTATCAAAATAATTGGTGGTTATGTTAGACAGAAAAAAAAGAGTTTAAAACACTTTCATATTTCTCAGTGTGAGGTATTAAAAAGGTATTGTTTAGGCACAAAAATGTAAGATACCCAGCTACACCTGGAGTTTTGGCTTAGCTTACCCCATAAGCACCATTTTTGAGTACAGGCCTTCATGCTTGTTTGCAGTCATCGTTTAGTTAAGTTTTAATGGGATTTTAGTGCTTGGTAATAAAACAAAATGAATCCGTAAACCACAAACCATCACAGCTTCAGTGAAATGAAGGGCTCTCACTATATTCTAGGTCTCATGACACAAATTGTTTGTTGCTGTGAGACGGCTCATCTTACCCTCTACTTTTGTCAAGATTGTTATATTCGTATTAACCGTTTTAATTTAAAGCTGTTGCTTTATTTTCAACCTCCTAAACAAGCGTCTACGTGGTCACGAGTAACCATTACAGTTGTTGTGGAGTACTTGACATGAATAAAGCAAAGTGGTTGAACTCAACAGCAGGCAAAAAGAAAGATAAATAATACTGGTATAGTTATAGTAGAGTGATGCCATAGACTGTAAGAAGTGCACTTGCTCACCGTGACATCATCCATTGGTTTGTGGACTACAATTTTGAAGCCTCTGATTCAGGATTTCGACCGTCGCCATTTAGGGTTTTGTCTGTCGCCTTTTTGTTTGTTTTTTTCAAATCAGAAGTCAAACATGAGGCTAAATTAATTTAGAAAATGAACATCGTGCTGTATTGCAGAAAACTTGAAGCTAGCGATTGAGGACTTTTTTATACAACCACACACACACGCACGCACACAAAGATGAAGGCAACATCTAGGGAGATAGATAGCTATAGTTACCACAGCTTGCATATGGCTCATAGACTGGTAATTAGTTGATGAAAACAATTTCTTGATAGCGGCCTTTAATGAGTTTTATCTCTGCTCAAAGCTACATTAAACACTCTTCAAAGCATGCACCAACATTTAATTTTCTTGTACTTCACGTTCAGTGAATTGTTTTGTTAATTAAATCATTTTAGATGTAATCTCTCCCAGAATTTCCCTTACAACTAAATACACACAGCGGATCATTCTGTCTTACGTAACAACAAATAACAGGATGGATATCAGTGGAGTGATTGTTTCATTAGATTCCAAAAGCTGTTTCAGAAGGTTCGCAATCAAACATTAAGATTCAAACATTTATGATATAATGTATATCAAAATGGCACTTTATGGCAAATCTCACGACCGAGTGATCAAATCCAACAATGCATTAGTCCATCTCACAATACCTGGTTAATAGCACCACAGAAACAGACGGATGAATAGGAAGTGATGAGGCAGCATCATGCTTTCATTATATTTGAAGTAAATTACAGTGCCTGTGATCATAATAAAAGATATAGCAAGAACATCAGCAAGTGCAACAGTAAGGCTCAATGATGTGTTTTTAAATAGTATTTTTAAAAACAGTGGAGCTCTATGGCACAGAGGAATAAGATATATCAGGCTGCACTGACAATACTTGTGAGTAGGATCAATTAATTGTTGATTCTGGTCTTTTAATGGGATTTATTGACATTCAGAAAAATATGCAATATCCCTTGACTTAGATCTTATCATAAAAACAATGGTTCTGGCCTTCAGTAGCCCACAAGTCAAACTTTATGGTGCATGACACTCGATTAGACTCATATCAGATCAAACCACACATAGTCATGTATCTGATCCCTCTCTCTCTTTATACTTCTAACGTTACTCCAATATATTTCACAAGGAAATATTGTACTTTCCCCTCCACTGTATTTATTTGAGCCTTAGGTAGGCCTACTTTTATATTGAAAAAAAACATATGATATGCTTACATGATATGATGTTGTGCATCTACCCAATTAAAACTAAAACATAAAAATATTACATGTGTTATAAAAAAAATATATATAATACAAGAACACCATGAAAGGAGTCAGTACTTTTGATTCTTTAGTTACATTTCCCTGATAAAACTTCTGTACTTATAACACTTTTTATTCAATTTCAATTTATTTTGTACAGCCCAAAATCACAAATTTGCCTCAGAGGGCTTTACAATCTGTACAGATGCGGCATTCTCTGTCCCGGGGACCCTCACATCGGAACAGGAAAAACTTCAGGACTTATAATGGAGTATTGTTAGATAATGGCATTTCTACTTTTACTTAAGGGACTGAGTGCTTCTTCCACCACAGCTATTGTTGTAAATTACTTTGCAGATTAGGATTTTACATATAAAATATAACATCAGTTCCCTAAATATAATGCATTGTTATAGATTAAAATACATAGATTTTCTGTTAATACTTTTGCACTTTAACTTAAGATTTAAAATGAATGTTGAGACATGTGTTGGAGTGCTTTTAAACTGTTGTACTGCTTCTTCTTTTTTTTAAGTAAAAAGTCTTCTTCAACCATTGCTGTCAAGATAGTGCAAAATCATATTTGTATTGTATATAATACAGATCTGGAAAACTTTGTTGTTTTCATTTCAGCATAATTAGTTGTTTGTTGAATTGGGCTTAATCAGAAAATTACACCCTGTCGCTGTGGCAGTCATCAGTTTTAAATCCCTATATTAGCATTGTTTTAAATAATTTAATTTCCCTTCCTGTTCTGTGGTCAAAAAGACAGACACTGAACCTCCAACAGGGTTGGCAGCAGAGCAGACAAGGAGGAAGAGGGCAGAGTGCTTTTATAAAGATGTATGTGGTTGGATTTGGCCCATAAGTGCTCAGGCAGCGCCAAGCAGAGTGGAGGATGCAAAGCACATCATTTTCAAAGCCATTCTGCAGATCAATACACCCAGCCACGTGGGAAAACATCAAATTGATGTCTTTTGGGGCGGCCAATATCACCATCCAGCAGATTGAAGTTAGAGGAAATGTTGAGAACTTTTGTTGTAGGAGCAGAGCTGGAGGGTCCAAAATGGCAAAAGAATCTCATCCCCGAAAAATGTTTGAAGCTGGAATGTAGCACCGAGTGATTTGTCTTACAATTGTATTAATGTCTTTATTGCAGTGTTGCCCCGGAGAATATGGCTGCAGTAAAATTCAATCATGATAAGTCTGTTAAGTTGCTTTCTTTTTTACTGCAGTTGTGTATAACGGTCAACTGGGAGCAAGAAACAATGTTTTACGATGTTTACACACATTTTGTTACTGAATTTAAGGTTTCCCCCATGTAAACAGCAGTGTGTTCACTGGGCCTACACCTCTTACAGTTGGCATCCTTGAAGATGTTGCACCCATTTGTTTTTACATTCATCCATGGACATGCAAATGTAGCGTGTTTGTATAGTCAACCACAGGAAACAATGGACCCCTATGCTTAAGTACATCACATGCACATGGACATGAATTTTCCTTTTCCATGTATCCCATTAAATAGCTCATTTTCTACCAGATAGATTGGCACAAAATTTGATACAGACATTCACGGCTCCCTGAGGATGAATCCTAATATTATTGGTGATCCCTTCACTACCACAAGGTTGATTTTTTTGGGGGGGTTTTGTGTGAAATTCATCAAAAACTGTGGTTGCCATTACATTTGGTACACACATTCATGACCCCTTAGGAGGAATTGTAATAAGTTTGGTGATCCCTAAAAGAGGCAATCCTTAAGATTTTAGTCCTGGTTGATGTGGAATTTCGTTTTGAGTTAAAACAAAGGAATGTGTACATAGTTTAATTTGTTGTGTCCATACAATGGAGAAAAACTGTGATATAGTATTTTTTCACCACAATCGGCCAGTTCGTAAAACTGTAAATACATAAATATTGCAATACTTTCATTAGTGGGCTATATTAAAAATGCCACATTTAATTAAACATTTTAATACTCTCGAATTACATTCAACACCGTGGACAGTTTCCCTTCGACAGGAATAACCAACATCAACAAGTAACAGTGTTACCATAGCAGCGTAGCAGTGCCATGGATCCAGTGTCTACCTGTTGTGTGTGCTGAGCGCAGCTGAGTGAGACTGTTTACTCTACTAATTATATTACATACCACTCCATCAAATAACATTAAGAGGGTGAAATTAATCCCATATGGCTCGTGTCTAAATTCCAGGTTTGTGTTGCATTGATATTGTCTTGATGTTAAATGACACAAGGTCATAAAAAGCTTTATTGATAATAAAAAAGACAAACAGGTCCTTTTTAGCATATCCTTGCCCTCAAGGACACTGAACACACACACACACACACACACACACACACACACACACACACACACACGACTGTCCACAGAGGTACTGTAAACCTGGTTACCATTTGCCCTCCTGAATACTGGCAACTTTTTTTATCCATCGGATCAAAAACATGTCATTTCCATTTTAATGACCTTCCACTCAAAATAAACTGCAATAACAGCCTACATGCATTTTCTTTTGCATTATTGACACTTTACTTTATTGAAGCTATAATTACCTTTTTTTGTGCTCATCTTCTTAGTACAGGGTTTGTATTGCAACCATGTGGACAAATACAAAAAGGTACACAAATGCTATTGGCTTGCCAAGATATTAAAGAAGATCTTTAAGCTTTCTAATGGTTGCTAAAAGTATTCTCTGCATCAGTCTACTTTGTGAAAGTGTCACTAATATTTGGCATATTCATTGTACAGAGTACTACATTACCCCTCAGTAGGCCTATCTCTGAAGCTACATTAACAGGGTGATATCGTGACATGACATGTTTTTTAGGATACATGCTTGACTCCAAAAATGAGAGAAATGTTGACCATAGGTGAGTGTTTTTGCCGGACTGGAAGTGCCATGCAGGCGTTGGATGGATTTATGTCTTCATTAGTTTAAGTTTAAACAGCAGAGAGCAACAGTGACAGACTGCGGGGTAGAAACTGATAGGGGTCTCGCAAAGACTGACCACAATTCTCCCCATGCTAATAAAACACATAAATCAGATGTGAGATTGAGAGTAAAACGGACTTTCAATGAAACAGTCTATATACAGTATCAAATTATGAGGGAGGTTATTTAAATTTGCTTATATGATCAACAGCATCTGTTGACCCTTCATATTTTGCCATTTTTGCATATGTGTTCGGTCCCACTGGAAATCAAGCCTCCACTCACGGGTGATTGAGTAAACAAGCATTACATATTTCATCCTCATTGTCATTCATTGAGAGCATACGCCAACCTCACATACCTTTCCAACCGCTATATTTGGGGCCATAATTGGTAATTGCCTGAGGACATGCAGCCCAATCCTTTCCACAGCAGCAGAGTAATTGTGTTCAGGGGCTGCTGGATCCTCTCTGCAGCCGGCAGGTGACCTTGTGGCTCACCCTGGTTGCTTATCTGACCTCAGAATACTTCATCCAATGCCCAGCAGCATTAGCTTGCCTTATTCCCACAATCCACACTCTGTCAACAAAGACCTGGTCCATACATTCAAAGTATACATTAAAAGCATAAGCGAGGTAAAGTAGAGGCATCCATCACCAACCTGATTAATTCAGTTAAAGTCATGCCGCCGCTCTTCCGAGAGAGGCCCTAGAGGAGCAATTATGTCATTTAGAGTGAACAGACATTTATCTCTCTTAGCATAATGGTCTATGGAAGGAGAAAGCGTTAAATAAATAAAAGCAGCAGTGGTCTACTGACATCCTTCAAGGCCACAGTCCAGACTATAGAAACATTTTTAAATATATTTCCTTTAAATCAAAGACCAACTTGGTGAGGATTTTACTGCTAAGACGTTTCTGTTGTGTGAGTCCTTTGCTGCTTAAAGACGTGAGACTGAATAAATCACACAGTGCTTCTTTTAAAACACTTGGTGGTAATAGGGAAATGGTTATGTTTGTACAGGTCCTGCACATTTCTTATTATAGAGACACTTCACTAAAAAACAAGAATAGACCAATTAAAGAAACAGATAATAGTAGCACCACACCAGCATGTTTTCACCTTCACAAGCTAAAAAAAGAGGCAATTTATGGATCTTTTCTTCCTATTTCTACAACCTTTACACACCCTCTATGCTGAGTTTTATATCTATAATTCATATTAAAACACCAACATAGCACTATATGTTACGACATAAAAGTGCTTGTCTCTGTGCTTTCCTCATTATATATATATATATATATACATCCTCAGTCGATTGAGCTTAACAGCAATAAATAATGGCAGGATAAAGCTTTAATGGGCCCACCAGAATTTTTCAAATGCCGGCAAGTGCCCTGACTCAGCAGTAAAATGACTACATGGTGCGTAGATCCCAGAGATTGAGTCCGGTGATTTACATTATTCATGACTAATTGAATTAGAGCATCTAAATTGGTGAGATGTCATCTATAATACAATGGAAAGGCCTTTTACCTTTTATTCATGAGGGGTATATTAAATGAGCACTTCATTGTCACCGCAGTTTACTGTGTGCTTCTAAGGAGGTTACACATCTGAACACTTTGAGCTTCACATGGCTTGCTAAAGGATTACCTGACTGTAGTTGTAGTTGCTGCAGAGCTTGGGGAGTCAAGGTAACTGAAAGTAAAATACAGTTAAAACTTCTTCTTTTAAAATCCTAATTAGTGGTTTTGACATTAAAAAGGAGGCTGCTGCACCTGAACATGGCCATATACTTTACAAATTGGTACAATTTTACCTGGCATTTGAGTATTCACTTTAAAACTCACACCAAACTCACAACAAAATTCTGAGGTGTAGGAAGGTCAACATGTCAAGATAAAGAAGGCTCTACACACTTCCTCCAATGCAAGTATTTAATGTTGAAAGGTTTTATTTCTAGACTTTCATCAGAGCCTTGTCTCGCAGTCTGGAATGCCGGCAGCAAGGGAAGGACCCAAATGCAGAAAAGGCAGGCAGATTTGTGCCGTTAAATAATGAATGTAGAATGAACTTACAAATCAGACAGCTCCAAAAAAAGTTAGAAACAATAGACAGGATACAAAAACAAAACTCCATGCACCAAGGGAGGACTGAAAGACGAGCCAACAGAGAAAAGACAGGACTATGAGGGACAGACATGAGGGCAGGCTGAAAGCCGCACTGGTGTTAGAAACAATGTGAACAGAGCAAAGCGGACGAGACTAACAAAACACAGGTGATGCATACAAGAAAGGAGGGAATGCCATAAACACAGGAACATAGGATTACAAAATAAATAAATTACAAAATAAAACATGAAGTGAAACCTGAAGTATTTTGTGATAATTATCAAATCTAAATAAATGTGAAAATGAAAAAAGTTCAATGCAACCTGATATTTGGTAAATGTTCAATACTTCAATCTCTAAAAGTTTGAATAGTTACTGTATATTGTATTGTTTTGAGCTGAAGTATGATACAATCATTTACATTTTTGTTATTGCTCTTCAGCAAAACTATAAATGCTGGTGCTCCATTGTGCCTCCATCTTTAACAATATACTGTTGTATTAACACATAAGTGTTTAGAGAGGACGTGGACATGGTGGAGGAGTAAAAGTACCTGGGTGTCTCCATCGACGGCAGACTGAACTGGAAGACCAACATCAACGCTGTGTACAAGAAGGGGATGAGTCGACTCTTTTTCTTGAGGAAACTTCGATCCTTCAACGTGTGTGCAGTTGGAGATGTTCTACCAGTCTGTTGTGGCCAGTGCACTGTACTTCGCCGTAGTCTGCTGGGGGAGCAGCATTGGAGCCGGAGACACCAACAGACTTAATAAACTGATTAAGAAGGCCGGCTCCATCAATGGCTGCAAACAAGACTATCTGGAAGAGGTGGTGGAGAGGAGGACACTGAATAAACTATTGTCCATATTGGATAACCCGGACCACCCTCTCCATCACCTGATCCAGCTCTGCTGTCACAAGGACCGATACAGGAAAACATTCCTGCCCTCTGCTATTAGACTCTATAATAAATCACCTCTGGCCAAATCAAACACAAAGACTATAACAATGCTACACTGTTGTTGCTGCTGCTGGTGATCTTGTGCACTACTGTTGTTTATTTTTCCTACTTAGTTAATTTATACGATTCTATTTAGTGTATATACTGTGCATTTTTATTACTTTATTTTCTTAAATTTAATTGGTCCTGCTCTGTTATTTTATTATATTGTATATATTGTGCATTTTCCATACTCACTATTTTATTTTATTGTATAACCCTGTTTGCTGCTGCCACAGACAAATTTCCCCTTGGGGATAAATAAAGTATATTTCTATTCTATTCTATTCTATTCTATTCTATTCTTATCTGAAGTAGACATTGTTATACGTTTGTTTTAACAGTGCAAAGCCATTTAAGTTTAAAATAAAATGAGCTATAAAGCACAGTGAATATTGTTTGTCTTGTATATGATATGTAGCATATTAAATGCAATATATATTCATACATACATAAATTGCACTATTAAACAGAAACATCCAGAAACCTTAGTCTCATGCATCACACCTCTCAATGAAATTAATTCATGCAGTGTTTCGTACCAGATTGTTCCATTTATTAACTCATGTGAAACACATTGCACTATAGGTCCAACAAACAATAGAAGCCTCTACATGCTTTGAAATGCACAGCAGCAACAAGATTCACAGTGTCTGAAACATCCACCAATGAAAATACATTCACATCATTCTCAGTTGAATCATCATTCTCAAAGGACAAGCAGTGTCAAGCAGAGTATTAAAGCCAACAAAGCCAACCAGCGGACATAAGTGTTTTCATGGTTTGAGTTTAGACAATGCACCAGAACGCATCCATTCCTCTTTTTTATTTTATTTTATTTTTTTATATATTTTATACATATATGGCTCGGCCTAACCACAGTTCAACCGGGAGGCACACTACTTGTAAAACACTGTAAAATATTTTAATGGAATTATAACTTTACACCACCACATTAGCCAAGCACACTGCTGCAAAATGAATCAAAGGTGTATGTTGAACTGAGACAAGTCAAGTAGAGGACAAAGACATAAAATAGCAAAAGGACACTTTGATAGTTAGGTAGATAATTCTCTTTTCATCTTAGCAACATGTTATGTAAGCCCATCTGTGACAGATGTCAAAGATATCTGAAGGAACAAAAAGGTTGCAAAATGTACAGCGCATAACAGTAGAAAGCATGTAGCTAGCGAGTTTGGAGACATTTCACTTTAAAGAGTTAATGTTAAACATTCAAAAGCAGCGGCGTATTGTGAACAAAAGATAAGAAGATGGACATATAATAGGCATCCGGTATGTATTAACATTCATGAGTGGAGCCATGACTGGTGAGCCAAACCTGTTTCCATTGTTATGTGTACACTTGTGCTACGCATCATGCACTCTTTAAATAGACTTGAGAGACTGCTCTACAAGCCCTGCAAGGCGACTTGGCTCGATGGCAGCTCCAAATTGCAGCAAAGAACCATCATGTACCTTATCAGTTTACTACAGTAGCTGGGCCAGTCTTTGAATTCCTGATACCACAGAGTTAACCTATAGAGATGGTCAAAATTATTATTATGGCACAATATTTTTCTCCACAGGGCCATAAGGTAATCATCTGAATACTACAACATTGTTTTACAGGGTGTAGAAAAATATGAGCATGAGCAAAAATGCAAAAATATCAAACGATCAAACGTTTTTTTATTGTAAACAATCTCTTATTGTCTTAAAATCTCAAGACATCAAGTGACTCCTCAGCTCATGAGGCAATCAGTAAATCACTTCCATGCATTAGTGACTTAAGTGAGAGAGATGGTGCCAGCTGGCAACACCAGATTCTCTGGACCTCATAAAGTATTTTTCAACATCATTATGTACTTGTACACAGTAATTGTAAATGCAGGACTCTCTTGTGTAATTGCCTGCTGAAATAGCCTGTTCCTTATACAAATGGACAGGATTCAAGCATGTGAGCAAACCTTCACAGTCCGTACAATCAAGCTGGAGATCAATATGCAATATGTTTGGACTAGAGGGCAAATTCAATTCTAACTGACCTCTTAATGAAGCTATCATTCTATCATCGTCTATATGAAGATTACACTGTTTGGATCAATAAACTGGAGTTTGCAGAATTTATGATGTCATGTGTGTCTCCCCTGGTTCTAATGAACATTAATATTGAAACTCTAGGGCAGAACCACAAAAAGCACTCCTCGTAAACACCGTGCCTTAAAGAGAGTGGAAATGTATCATATTTTCTCTTTACAAAGAATAAATTGTTATTCTGCCATTTTCCTCTCCCCAGTGGCAGTTGGGTGGGATGTAACACACTGGAAAATTCCAAACCAAATATAGGCCAATTAGCTTCATGGGGATATTCCTTTGCGTAATTATTCTGATTATTCTGAACAGGAAGCGTCAGAGTCTCCTGGACAGGGAACTGAGATTATTACATGACGCAGATTCATATGGAAGGTGATTGAGTCAATTGTAAACCTCTGTATCCTCCATATCCCAATGCAGCTTGAGAACAAATGTAATCATTGTTCAATGCATGGACGAAACCCCAGATGTTTCTGTTGAAGTGCATATTAACTGCTGCACAGGATGAACATGTGCAGGATGAACAAGAGCCACAAGCCCAATGAGTGGAGCATTTATGAAAATGTCATCATATTAGTGTGATAACACTGGAAATCCATCACTTGTAGAGGCATACACTGGTGTTTTCTGCACATTCATAGCTGGTAATGAGTTTTATAATAATGATTGATTTGTGTGCAACACATGCCTGAACAATTTCTTTGTTTCCTTCGATATTTTTGTTTTTGCTCGAAACCAAAGTTAATCTTTTGAGCGGGTCTTCTAATACAGACCAGCTTCTGAAGCGATACAAGATAAACTCTACAACAACATAACTTGTTTTTTTAACGCATGGCTTTTGCAGCTAACAGTTTCCTTTAGGGTCATTATCACTGAGCTTTATCACTGAGCTTGTATGTATTCTCACATTTGAGAGGCAAAGGCAGGCCCGGGCAAAGCAGAGTGTACATAAGTCTAATCTTGTTGGTTGATGTGCTGAGAAGGCAGTGATGTTGGTGTGAAAAAGTGAATAAGTGTCCCATAACACAAAGGTTTACCATGACAGCAAATGTGTCCATCCTTGATATGTCTTTGAGTGAGATACTGGATCTCTTCAAATACATTTACAGTGCTATACATGACAACGTAGCTGAAAATAAAAGATTATACATACATCACTGTAAAATAAATGGATTTCCTAGTGCACTCTTGGTAAATGACATTATGTCATCTGGCACTAAAACCAAATCACCTCATTGAAAAGTACCTTGATTTCAAATCTGAGACCTCTGGTGAATTGCACTGTACCCATTCAAAAGAAATGAACTTTGACTTATATTTAGAGGTAGCATCAAGGCTACAAAGACACAATGTGGCTGATAAGAAACAAACATTTAAATACGAAATGACACAATCAAGATGTCCGAGTCAATCACCCCAGAATTAAAAGCATGAATTCGTGCAGTAGCTAAAAAAGATGTTTAAACATGCGGATACAGCCCCTGTGTACTAATGTGAATACCTAACACTGTAGGCCTACATACTGATGATAGCTTGTGAAGCCGCATATATTGGGTTGAGCTGTTGAACAAGCAGTTTCAGGCATGCCAAAAAAAGCTTTTTTTTAAACCTTTTTTAAATTGTGATTTGTACAGTTTGGACATGGCTTCCTTCATTCCATTATTTTTCTTCTCGTCAGCCTCGTATCCAAAGACCTCCGCTCTCTCTACTTATGTTGATGTAACTGGACAAAAGACTACACAAATGATGTTTGTTTCTCTCCATAAACATTTGGCTGGTGAAATTAGATACACTTGTCATTACACACTGTGTATTGTAACAGAACAAGAATACTATGAATCCGATGGAATGCGCAGGGATTTGTCAATGACACTTTGACAGCCTTGTAAGTATCAGGTCACTCTGTTATCCATAATCTCATAATGTTAAACACACCAAATCATTTCCCTCACACAATTCTTCATAAGAGTGAAATTGAAGCTATAAATTGCTGAGAAACATTTGCACAAAAATATACCAGTGCACTCATATTCAGGAGGGAGAGCGCAGACAAATTAAAAGCTTCACATTTTATAGTCCTGGCATGCTCGCCGAGGAACACCACGTACAGTATATTATAAAATGTACAACAGTTGGTACCAAGCAGGTAGCTTTGTCAGCATTCAGAAACGACTCACTTCTTATTACTACAGACACTAATAAATAATCTTCTTATCAACAACTGGCTCCAGTTTAGGATTAGCATTTTTCTTTTGAATGGCCACCATGGTTACATTTCATGTAAGATATGGCAATGCTATTTACCACTTAATATAAGCACATTTACAGTTTATTTCTTAATTTACAGACAGTCACAAAAAAAACACAACTTCTCCTTTAACTAGTTTATGGCTGCAAGTTGTTAAAAGCAATGACTCAGTTCACAAACTAAAATGAGCATGAGATGCATCACTTCCATTTAAGTCAATTTAGAGTCACCCATGTTCAGTTTTTGGGTCTGGAAGATGTTATCAAAACTGAAAACTAGCAATGAGGAGATTCCTTGCCCCCACGCTGCAGCCAAATGCAAGAGGTGACACGGTCATGCATCCTTATGCTGGTTAGGTGACTTTAAATGGAATTTGTTTTAAGCAAAACAAATGCGCCCAGACCAGACTTGGCTGCTTCCTATTAAGACTATAACCTTGTCTCCCATTGCACAATATCCTTCTGTGGACGACATGGAGATAAAGGTTGTCCCCATGTTTTTCACGACACATCCAAGACAATATGCATTTTCACCTCCATCCAATGTGTCCCTACTTCAATGTCACAAGATAGCAATCCCTGTCAAAGGTTGACTTAGCTACATTGTGGTTTATGAAGGTTTGATGCTGTCTTGCTTTTGCTTGTTTAGGGCATCCAAGGCCGACTGGGTCTCCTTCCGTTCGTCGATGGAGCAGTTGGACACTGCATTAGCCACGATGCAAAACTTGCGGAAGAGGATCTCCCTGAGCAGCAGATAAACCCACGGGTCAAGAATCTGGTTGAGGGAGGCCATGCGGATCGCTGTCAGAAAAAAGTTGCAATCTAACTGGACGTTCCGGCTAGCGATTGATTTGCAGTCGTGTGAGGATACCTGGTTGGAGATCATCCTCAGCATGAGCACCTGAGGAGAGAGGCAGGCACAAGTTGTATGAACCAATACGACAATGAAGACAAATTCTGTTCTTCAGTGAAAATGTACCATTGAGAAAGCCTCTCAGCACACTTGTTGGCTGGGAGATAATAGTTTTTATATTCAATGTCACTATTCTCAAGATAATTTTGAGTAGATACTGTACCAAACAAATTATATAAATAAACAGAATAATGTTCACTTTCTAGGAACTCGCTCTGCCATCACTGCTAACACAGTGCTGTGGTTTCTATTAATGTCCTTGGTGGGACTATTAAATATGTGTTTGATATGACCTCATAGCACACTGAGCAGACCCCCCAAACAGGACTCGGCTAAATGGATTGCTCCTTAATGGAAAATGGCTACATGGCAAAAGAATCATACATGACATCATTTATCTGACTGGTTTGTGTTTGTGGGGCAGAGAGAAGAGAATTAGAGTAACAGAGGGTGACTGAATGAATGAGTGATTGAGGGAAACAGAAAAGTGTGGTGTGTGCAGTGTCTACTCTTGCAATCCTGCCAAAGGGAAATGAAGCATCTCCAGACATCCACAGCTGCTTGTGACAGGCAGCTGACAATAAAACCCAATTAAACTGTGAATTATGACACAGGGCAATTTATCATGTTAGTACACAGCTGTCAGTGAATGCCACTTTAAGAGAAAGTATGTAGGCATTATTAGAAGATACACAAAGAAAGTATTTAGTAGTATAACATCAGTTTCATTCAGCTATATGGGACTATTGATTGTAAGAAAGGTATAGGGTGCAATCGCCCATAGACACATACCAGCAGAGGAGACCAGCATATCAGCAGGACGCACATAACCCCCAACAGTTGAATGACGGTCTCCGTGGTCAGCCGTTCCCACTGCTTTGAAGACTGAGACGTGCCAGACTTTGTTTTACACCGGATAATTAAGCCACGGATCGTCACTATATTGCAGAGAAGTGTAACAAGCAGTGAGAAAATCCCAAGAACAGCGAAAGTGATGGCGAAAAACATATTGCTCCTGTCCCCCGTGCTGATAAAGCACCAGGTGCCCGGCCACTGGTGTGTGTATTCACCGACCCCTGCAGTGGGCAGCAGCGCAAAGAGTAAAACAAGACACCATATGACAGCCAAAGTCTGCTTTGTCACACTTGTCTTCATGTGATTGGAATACCAGTGGGGGTTTGTTATCGCCAAAGCCCTTTCAATTGCCATGGCGCTAGACAAAAAGAGAGAACACAGGCCAAAAGTTGTCATGCACACACCGAAAAAAGCGCACAATCTGCCCGATGAGTCGATAAGATCCCATTTCAGACCAGCTTGGTAAACTGATATAACTATTGGACTTGTCAAAAGCTGTCCAAAAAGGTCAGTTAATGCCAGCGATCCAATGCAGAGCAAGAAAGACCGTTTCCTTTTATTTTCCTTCTTTTTGTACGAGATATACACCAGCATGAGAGCTAATGAGTTGCCCACCATGCCGGTGATCATCATGGTTATGGGGAAACCAACTGATACGGATCCACAACTGGAATTATTGGTGGCATTGCCTTCGCGCAATGACTGGGAGACGTTAAAATCCAACATCTCGCCAATTGTGCTTTGCAAGCCCTCCAAAGAATCACAGCCGTCCTTATTCAACATTTCAAAAAGTACAAGTCTACGTGCAGCTGATAAACCGTGTGCGTGTGTCCGGCATCCTCATCAAATTGCTTCAACTGAATGCAGTGCGTAAAAAGCGCGTCGGGTCTTTTACGCACTGGAGGCGGGACTGTGACGCACCCAGAGGAAGCAAACAAGCTTCTGAACACACTTTGGAATTATAAACCTGACTTTCAGAAACCTTGTCGGGCATCTGCGATATTTTGATCTGAGATCATTAAATGTCTATTTAGAAGTAGAGACTACGTACGGCACTTAAGTGTAACACTATCGCAGACGCACCTGCTTCAGACCCGCACGAGTCGATTTCCTAGAGATTATCATCACATTTTAGTGAAGTGAGCACAGACAGGCAGATTTGTCTCATGAGATAGGGGAATAAACAAACCGGCTCTTCGCCTCTTAAGCAGATAAATCACTGAAACATTGTCATTGAGCATCTGAAAACAGATGGGGTTTACTGGCAGTATTAAATGTGGGATTAAGCTATACGCTACCTCTGGTTGGTGATGAGGAAATTCACATATAAGGCAATTATGGTAGGCCTAGTCTGCATCATTTATCACAGCAATATATAAGACTGTTAATGAGTTTAGATTAGACTCCTATCACGAAAAAAAAACCCATATTAGAGACCTCCTTTACAACCTAATCTATTAACTAACAGTAGGCTCCACAGTCACGTGTAGGTCGGGTTCCTTTCTCAGCACAGTATCACCATCAGCATCTTGCAACAGGCTGCCGCCAACATCTGTCCAAGATGTTGCAGTAAAAACGATTTTACCCAGTTTGAATGCAGTCCGCGGCATGTTGTATCAGCCCCTGAAGGTAACAGGTGTCGAAGATAATAGCCTGCAATTGACTTATGCGACTTTCGGCCTGGAGCAATTACCCACTATATTAAGGACATCGATGTGTTGATCCCGAGGTCCCTCTCATAAACTCGGTATAATACGAGTAAGAAGTGCCACCTGTTGACCGATGTGAGAACGACAACACTAAAGTGTGGAGCCCATTCTATATTCAACTACTCAAACTTCTAACTAAAAAAATCAGGTGTTTGCTATGGGAACCGATCTCTATCCCACGCTTATGTGCCCACTCCCCCACGTGAACCACACCTTTCAGACTAAACAATGTTTCATATAAACATTTATTTGTGCCTTGCTCTCATTTTACTCTGTGAACACAATGAGTAGGCGACTGATGAGGTCATTTTCTGTCAGAGGCTCTGGATCTAATTTCTGAACCGATTGAACCAGAGATAGAGGAAGATGTCTCAAAATTTAAGACATTGATCCTGATTTCGATCCATTACCATCATGACTACCAGTCAACACAGATGGCAAGGAAGTGGCACCTGAGGTGACATTCCAGTCCAAGGGTGGCAACTTGCTCTGGTATTCATCGTCCCAGGACAGAGGAGGCAGAGAGATGAAAACATAATAAGGATGACGCCAGGGCCAACACGATATGCAACATCTCATGTGGATGACATCAAGTCCAGCTTCCAACTCTTTTTACCAGAGTCCATTGAGGGTATTATACTGGACATGACAAACCTGGAGGGGAGGCGTGTGTTTGTGGACACGTGGAGAGCATTGGACCAGACCTCCAAGCCTACATGGCTCTGTCGATTCTAGCAGGAGTATATCGGTCAAACAATGAGGCTAGAAAAAGTCTGTGGGATGCGGAGTCCAGGAGGCCTATATTCCGGTCAACAATGTCCTTACAACAGTTTCATTTAATTTAGAGATACAGTTTCAGCGTCTATTCACAGCAGTTATTCATATAAACCACTAGTCTGAGACATTGTTTACAGCTTAAAAAGGTGTTAAATAAAACTTGGTGATGATTAATGGTTTTTGTGTTAATGTGTAAGAGCAGTTAAAAAAGACCGGTCAAATGTGACCGGGACCACTAAAGTAAGGGGGGAAGAAACGAACACGACAGGAGGGTTAAAACAGTGCTCGACATACCAGGTCTACTTACCAGCCTTACTGTGGAAAAATAAAACGTACAAGGGAGTAGCAAGAAACCATTTCAACAGGAGTTTATTTACAAGTGTACATTTGAGTTGTTTCACCAATAAAGTAGTATTGCCACACTACCATGAATCTGGATATACTGTACGGTGTTGGTTATTCTGGGTGTACTAATCTGGAGCACAAATATTATTTTTGAATGTAATAGTTTCCCAAGAGACAAATTAAGAGGAATAATTGAGTGTTAAAACAGGTGACAAAGGTGTAAAGAAAAGAACAGTAAACACCTAAACCAAAGAATGTTGAATTGACTGCCATTTAGTTAAAACAAGCAATATCATAAAGTAAAATACTTACCTTGAAAACAAAAAGCAAAATATATATTTATGAAGAAAATACAACGGGGCCAAAATTCATTGCTACGTCTATTATTGTAAATTGGTGCTTAAGTACTTCATCCTTGATTTTAAAAAAAAGAAAGCATTCATTAAAAAAATGAAGTGGTCAAATAAAAGTAATCAAAAAATATTTACTTCAATTTCCCCACAGATGAGTTGAATAAAATGTACTGCCACGAAGATATGGGTTTAAAACGGCACACAGCCTCTTCACAGTATATCTGATTTTCTATGGAACCAAACATTTATGTCTATTGGACACCCGCAGTTACACACACAGTCACAGGATGTATGTGGTTTTGAAAAGGGAGCTTGTAATGATGGGTAACGGCAGAGAGACGCCATGTTGCTGCTGTCGCTTTTTAGGGAAATTAGACTTTTCTAGGAAAATGGACAGCATATGGAAATTATGTAGTTGTATCCTTGAAACACAACATGCACTTTTCTACTAAGGTTCCTTTACTTGTTTTAAAAGGCTGTAATTAAATTATTTCTTTTTTGAACTGGAGCCAGAATCGGATGATCCGGAGGACTGGCCGCGGCGCCTGAAATCACACAAACACCATGGGAAGAAGAACAAGGTCAGCAAGTTTAGCAATTAACTCTCACTTATGCAGAGTTAAGACAAGTACACAGTCAAAACAATATAACGAGGCAAAATGTGAACATATTTCTGTAAATCTGAACTCCCTTAAGCGAGGCGACAGATGGCTAATATTAGACAGTGCCATTGTGGTATTCCACAGAAACCCAAACCTTTCGGACGAATGTGATCTAGAACGCCTCCGCTTTTTCTCTCCAGATGAGGACCTGGAGCGACTGCGCTTCTGTCCCCTCTCAGGTGAGGAGGAAGGTGAGCGGGACTTCTTCTGGGGAGAGGAGGCCTTTCCAGACCTGGAGCTGGATCTTTTGGAGGAAAACCAAGCACCGAGGTCAGTAAGGTCAAGATTAGAGTCTCAACAGTGTGGGTATTTATCAAGCTTCTCTGATTAAGAGAACTTAACTATAGGTTAGTGGTGCTGAGAACATTTTAACCAAGACTCTGAAGAGAATGTTTAGCTTCCTCTGGACATAATGAAAGCCAGCACCACTGTGAGATGCTTGATGAAGACCCCAGATGCCTATTCAGACTTTTGAGCCTCGGTAACATTCAAATTTAGTTCAGGTAGTTCGCATTCCGCGTACTTTTTAAGCTCTCGGGCCTAATCGAAACTTGAAAGAACCGTACATCAAAATGATTGAAAACCTTCAGGACATTTTAAGTATTTTTCCGAATGATTTCAGACCAACATGACTATCTGCAGAGTGAGAAAGAGGACTGTAAGCCGGATCCAGTCTTTGTTCAAACTTAAGCTAGGGAACAGGACCGTTCTGGAGCTTTCAGCCCCATACATACACTCTCTAAGGGAGAGAGTGCATGTCACCTCATTCACCTGGAGTGGGACCTCGAGCGAGATCCAGACCTGGAACTGGATGAGCTTCTAGAGCGGGACCTGAAAGACAAAATACAGAACCTTTCCAATATTTCCTGAACAAGAAAAACCGGTTGATGGTTCACACGGCAATACAAAGACAGATTTAACTGCATATAAATGTTGAGTATTTAAGTAAAGCTGTTCTTGCCTTACTGTATAGCAAAATGGATGAGCAAATATTCTGACTAAATGAGCATAAACGGGTTTGGAGAAATAACCCATTAAATAGAAAGACAATTAAAACATGTAAACAAGTGCAAGTCATTGGCGTTTCAAAACAATATACAGAAAAAGTATTCAGTCACAGACGGGGAGGGGTTGAGGAAAAAAACAACAACAACAAATTAGCAGAATACAACATGTAATTTATGTTGATCAGTAAATCAGAAGGAAGATTGAGCTGATACTGACATTTTGCCTGGAGTTACCCTTGACCTGTACCCTTTACCTGGACCTCGACCGTGAACTGGAGCTGGAGGAGGCCGAAGATGAATGGGACGAACCCGAGCGGCTGCCCTTTTTCTTAGCTGGCTTGTCCTCCTCATCACTGGCATCCAGGTCGTACTTTGACAAGTCTCCCTTGGCATCTCCTCCTCCTCCTCCTTCTCCCTCCTCTTCATCCTCATCTTCATCATCCTACAGAGGAAGTGTATAATATTTCATTGTTGTTGGCAAATATTATAGTACTTGTATTTATGAATTTCCAGCTCCAGCCACAGAACTTACATCCAATTTGTATTTGGAAAGGTCACCATCTTCTTCATCCTCGTCATCTTCCTCGTCATCTGGACCTTTAGCTACTTCTTCCTTTTCACCTTCTTTTGAGGGCGGCGTGCTGCCGGACCTTCCACGAAACTTTTTCTTTTTCCGACCAAACTTGGACATTAAAAAGAGAAACAACCGTATCAGTGAAAATGACCTTTGATCAAGACATTTTAATTTCAGGACACAAGTTCTACCTGCTAAACATTTGTATGCTTGCATGCTACTTTCAGCTGCATTGTTTCAATTATCAAAACAGTAAATGGTCAGGTAGAACTCACTTCATCATATTCCCCATCGGATTCCTCCCGTTCAATGTATTCCACATTCTCCCTTTCATTGAAACCTCCACCATAACCTGAAAGGCAAAGAGGAAATACAAATGGCAATCAACACCCGTCTTTCAAAAGGCGCACCAAAAAACTGGCAAACTATATATTTGTTGGGTTACCCGTTCTCTCTTCAAGCTTGGCATATTTCGGGGTGTTACACATGTTGCACTCTGACCTCCTAGCCCAATTGACATTGCCGCATCTGTATGAGGACAGGAGGAGAGGACAATATAAATCTGTAATATCTCAACACATTTCAAAATGACAAAAAAACAATGTTTGACTTGCTAAATGCATGTTTTCTCATGTATTTTACTCATTAGGAAAATCTTTGTCTATTTGCGCCGGTGTCTGTTTAACCAAACATCTTGGTAGTTCTTTATAATTTACAATAAACAAGTACGTTTTGCATTGCCAATCATTTGCACTGAAGAGGCCTCTGCTCTTCTCAGCCAGAGTTTTCCCAATCTCTGTTCCTCCGGCTTTCATCATCTTCGCCTCTGTGGTTTTCTCTGTGGAAGCAAAACAACGGTATTTAATACAGCTTCTTTTTGACGCTTTGTAATAAGCGTCAACAAAATAGAATTATTAGAATAAAGGACTCACCCCTACCACATCTGTTACAACTTGTTCTTCTAGCAAAGTTCACGTTTCCACACCTGCAAAAGCATAAACAATAAATACATTATATATACAGATAGGACGTGAGCTTGTTACTTCATCATTCAGACAGAGTGTGCTACAAGATGAGTGGTGTATGTTTATTCATGGTGCATGTGCCACAGCGTTAGCTTGTAAGTTAGTCTGTCAGACAGTCTGTGTAAAAGGCCTGTGCACTGACGACTGCAGCTGGCTTGTCGTTCACGGAAGACATTTTTCATGCAGTTCCTGTGCAACATGTCACTGCTCTACCTAAGTTAGACTCTAAACTCATGACAACTTGGCATCTACAACATTGTAAACACCGCCCACAATAGTGAGTGGGGACTCTCACCCAACCCCACAGAAGCTAACGATAGCTAGCTTGCTATCTTACGAGTCTGTTGTGCACACTGATAACTATTGTGGAGACTCCCTGTCACGTAAATCCAAAACATTTCCCCGACCCTAAATGTTTTATTTATTCCCCGTGTTTATTTTGCATACAAGGCTCTCAATTAATTAAAAAAATAAGGTAAATGTAAGCTCTTTTACTCAGCTAGTCAGCGTGAAATGCTAGAAGGCCTAAGCTAACCACCGTTTGCATGTTAGCACGACCAGAAATGAAAGCAAAAAGATGCTGCTACATTTAACCAGCTAGTACGTGAAATATATATTCTAAATGAGAGCAGCACTCACTTCTTATCAGGACAAATCCAGTCCCCGTCGCTAACTCGAAAACTCTTCCCCGACATGTTTGTGGCCGTTAGCTAACACTGGCTCGTTGGCAGGGTGTGCTCACAATGTTCATGCAGCAGCTAACGGTTAGCCAAACTCCTCCTCCTCCCTCCGCTGGTGCCTTCAGGTGCATCCGGTAACACTATGAACTCGCCATTCTTTGGATTTTCTTTGGAAATTATTTTGCACCAAACCTTGACCAAAAACAATCACTTTGCGGTCGTTACTTTCTTTCCGTGATCTGAATCAATTACACTCGGATGTATCTAAATATGTCACTTTACTGCATGTTTTAACGAAAGTATTGTCACAATAAACTGCTTTTTCCACCCCCACTCGAAGAAACGAACGCAACATTGACAAACGAACGATGTAAAATAGTAAGATAATCGTCCCCTTCAAATGTGGTGGTGTGGTATTAGTCTTAAATAATTCTGTCAATAATTCTGTCAATAACTCAATCAATAAAGGGTAACAGTAAAAAGTTATGTCTAATGAACAAATATGCAAGTTCTTAGCAATGCAGATTACACTGTGGCTATAAACCTGCTATAAAACAAACTTTACATCCCTCTAGGTAGCCTATAGCCAATCATATTTTGTTTTCTTTATCAAATACTTTTTATTGAAAAAGAGGGAATTAGGCCTAATAATTAATAATTAATATTGGGATTAAAAAACTGAAAGTCTGCATTCACTTTACAATGGTGAACCTACTTTGAGTACAATATGATGGAAGATACTGAGACTGAGACGGTGGATGTCCAGTGACAGTAATGTAGATCATGACTGATTTAAGATCTGTTGGTAATGATGCATATTATTCACCCAGAATCCAAATATAGGAGTATGAAACCTTGATATTTATTGTTTTACTGCAATGCCAGTATTAACCACTAGATGGCAATTAATGCCAACGTTTAACACTGCACACGTTCATAAACCCTCCTGTTTTGTTTTGGTCTATGTCTGCTGCTCACAGGTTCACAATGATTTTGCTTGTTTATCTAAATCAGGGCTGTGTAAGGTAATGTGAAAACTAATTTAAGACGGGCTAGAGTGTGTATGCTTACAGGTATTTCTCTGAATGCAACATACAAATTAAACCATAGTAGTCTTTCGCATAGCTATCCAAAGCAAGAGCAATTATGATTGAATTTGGATTCAAATTTATTTTGTGAGTTTTAAAGAATATGCTCTTCTTTTACTGTCACTTTCACATTTAAGAGATGATTACTGTTAACTTGCCAGGTGTAGTAGTCTTTATAGATTAATCAAATGTTCTGGACATATGCGACATATCAGATAATTGATATGCTATTACATTTCATATCCAACATATCAGTGTGAATCACAAATTATATTATCATTATTAGATATTTTATACGTATATTGTTTTGCAAAAATAACTGCCAATCAGATTGGACCTTGCAAGAAAAGGGTCAGTCCATTGACACATTCATAATTTATATAATTATACTGCTCTTAATATCAGGATAGTTAAGATGCACTCTATATGTTGAGATCTAGATGCTATTAATTAGGAAGAAGGAAATGCTCTGTTGCACTGTGAAAATACTTAACAAAAGCTATAACTAGGTAGACAGCAGAGCTTAGGGTGCTCTAGAAGCGCCCTTGTCCACCCAATCTGCTGTTGGTAAAAGTCAAAGACTCTTGGAGGTCGCTGTCACAGCTGGTCCATGAACCTGAGGCCACACAAGTAGCCATTTCAGTGTTTCAACTGGAGTCTATTACTTTCTTTTCTTTGCCCTCTTTCCCTGTTGCCGGCTGAAATATTTGTTGATGCATGTCGTTTATGTCTTGGACAAGATGGGGTTTATTTAATTGAGTACACTAGAGATGAACTGAACAAGACTTTTTAATCATACATCGTTTTAATCATCATGTATCTGTTAGGGAGACATGCACTTGATTTATGAGCCCAAGGCTAGGTTTATTATGACTAGAGGCCAGCAAAAAAAAGGAACCAGAGGGGAGAGAGACACATTTCTGTTAAAGGAAATGACTCTTGAACCTTTGATATAATTTGCATGCAGAAGCCAGAAGTGTGATATTGCATGAAAACAACAGCCTCCATACACACATATTGTTATTTGTCGAAAGATGAGGCATCCTCTCCGTTCTGTTACGAGTTTTCTTGACTTCATTGAAGTCATTTTTTATAAAGGAAGCATCTATTCCTGATAATACAGGAGTCATCTACACTCTCAAGTTTCAGCTGAGGATGTCCTTTCTGCTATAGCTTTCAGTGTTGCACAAAAAAGAGTGAGCAGAGATATGAAGCAAATGAAGCCACGAATAACTAATAAGGAGACATTGCCAATGCTGTTGTATGTTTGTTTGCGGCACAGAGTTTCATGAAAGATTCAGTGAGGAGTCCGGCGATTAAATAGCACTTAGGTAAACAACGTCCAATTACATTAAAGTGGCTTTACCGGGGGTAGTGCTTTCCTAACTTCACTGTTTCCTTTTCTGGCCAATGTACAGCCCACCAGCTGATTACGTATGTCCAGGGGTCAATAACACTACTAAGAGAGATTTTTCATGGTGTCAATGAGGCTTTAGCTTGGCTGACACCGTTTTCTAGCCCAGTGGCTGGTTACGGCTGAAGGTTCATGCAC
The DNA here is from genome assembly GCF_004355925.1 of Anarrhichthys ocellatus. Lineage (NCBI taxonomy): Eukaryota > Metazoa > Chordata > Actinopteri > Perciformes > Anarhichadidae > Anarrhichthys > Anarrhichthys ocellatus. The sequence continues at coordinate 91,224 of NW_022280060.1, forward strand.
AGCAGAGTCTCTGACAGGGAAAGGCAGTCATGTATATAGGTTTGGAAAAACCTGTAGCAAGCCACAAGGGCTTTCCAATACTGACAGATGGCAGGGAGCTGTTCCCCGAGAAAATGGGTGCTGTGAGGGTGTTGGAGGCCGGCGGACATTGGTGCACTCCACCCACCGCTCTTATCTCAGTATCATGATTCCGCATTAATCACAAGGATGACATGTATTTCCCAAGCGCCAAACACAAGTCCACTTCTCTGCCCTTATGAGGCATGTCTGTATGTCAAGTTGTTTCTGCACATTTGTCAGAGGACAGTCCAAGGGAAAGCCAGAGAGCTGGCCCTGTGTTCACACTTTAGCGGTGGGGGGTGAACTGTAAGGTGCCAGCGAACCCCATCAGAATTATATAACACAGACTACTGCACAGTGAAACAGCTTGCGCTGGGAGATGCGCCGCTGCAGTGTGCCGTATCTCACATCCTCTCATCCGGTCCTTATCACTAAAGCACATTCATTTTGGGAGCCAGAGAGCACACATTTTACAATCCAGTCTCACCACTTGTTGTAAAAGCAATCTACATGTGTAAAAAAAAATGATAGTTGCTAATAAATCCACTGTTTAGCAGTAATAAAATGCAAGATGGAGCGAGTTCCACTGGATCATCAGTTTTGATTGTGTAAGTGCATGTCAAGCATTCATCCACTGGTGCTGATAGTTTGAAGCCAATTTATATATTTATTTTAGTCACATAATGCTCATGTTCTGAAGCTCGGTAAAAATCACCATGAAGAAGAACATTTTCATAATCACATTCTTGTAACAACCATACTTTGAAATAGCAGGAGACCTAGAGCATTCCTCACCGACAATATTAATGTGTCAAGTCCGGCTGATCCTGACTGACCCGAAAACTGGAGGAATGATGCTGGCACAAAGTCCGAGACCAGACGTTGTTCTTCAAATGGAATCAGACAACCCCACAGATAAAGTGTGTACAGGGCGAGCAGCGATCTCATTCGATGATTCCTGTGCGTCTGTACAAAATGCGATGTCTATACTACTTGCTTCCATGACAGCAAGGCCAGCGGGACATTCTCCAATGTCATTTCTCAAATGATTTTGTCAGGTCTGTCTCGCAAACTCTTGTTTAATTGCTGCACATCACTTTTGGGGATCACTTGAAAAGGAAAGAAATCAATGTCGCTCCTGCTCCAACCCCAGGCAAAATAAAGTATCACTCACCCGGCACCCCTTTGTGTCAAAAGAATACTAGTTCCTTCGGAAAATATCGTGTTACCCTTTTACTATAGCTCAATTGAGCGTAATTAAAACTATTGTAACATGCTTATTGTTTTGTACCAAAGCTGTTTATATTCATTTGATGTTAATATAACCGTGAAGATGCTTCATACTGAATCAGCCTTTAATCAATTATGAAACATAATTCATGAAACCATCTTCTCAATTTCACATTTGCTAATATTTCACTCTCCACAGACAGTGTTTTGTTTTTTGGCTGTTGTGTATTCTTGTGGCAGAGGAGAGAAAATGAAAATGAAATAGAGGTAGACAGAGGGGAAATTGACAGATTGACAGAGAAAAAGAAAGAAGAGATGGGTTCACAGTAAACAATACTGGGTAGATAGACTGTAATTAAGTGACCTGACTTCAATTAGAAGCATTATGTGTGGAAATTGTTTTTCTGGTTTGACGCACTCAACCGTGCATTTGATCCCACATTTCTTCTCCCGTTATCTTTAACCTCCCCCAATTCATTGCTCTTTATTCACTTCAAGTTTCACGTCACCACCTCACCCGGCTGACAGTTACTGAGGAGGTAATCTGATTGCCATATAACAATGGCTAATGCGGGAAAACGGGAAGCAGCTTCGGCGCAGCCTTGGCCTATGCGTCATCTGGCTCTGCTCTTGGCAGTGACACAGTTCTGGCAGTGGGGTGATTAATGTGATAGGTGGAATTTGTCTCATTATGTTGACACCGGCTAATAAATGCCTTGTAAACAGCCAGTCACAGCTGTTAATGCATCATCATAATCCAGGATTAGGAGGTGCCAGGCATGGCCAATAAATGCAATTAGGCACTGACAAAATTAATTCGCCCATACTCTGACTTTCCTGCGCCCTGTCCATTCTGGGGGAAACTCAAGTGTGTCGTGTGATTCTTCTCCACAGGGTCCCAAGGGGATAAGCGTGCTGAAAATCTCCCCATTAAATAAAGAATATCTAACTTCATTTGCGTTAGCTACAATCCATGATTTGTGGAATATTAACTTCAAGTTGGATTAAAATGAAAACAAATACCACTGCTTTGCTCCTCTAATCTATTTGGAATAATGGAATTATACAATGGAGTCGGCTTTGGAGGGAAAAACCGTACCCCAAATGAATATACAGTAAGTGTGAAAATGTTATCAAGCTAAAACTCATCATGCAAATGCTGGATTTTACTCTTACATCTCTCAGAGGACTGCCAAGACAGGTGACTTTTAAACGTGGCTGGTTGTTAGAGAGGTCACCAAGAAAGCCATTAATTTCCTGTCGCTCTACCCCGTCACGCCTCATTGGTGGAAGTTGTGATGCATTTCTTCATGTTTTTACTCACCTCGCTTATTCTTTGCACCTGGGACTTTGGTCTGATGTTTTTCTAAAGATTAAAAAGCACCCCCCCCCCCCCCCCACACACACACACTTGCCCCTCACACCCAGTCAGCCCATCCTATTACCAGAGTGATGGTCAATTGAGATGATCAATTTGCATAATGGAGCATTAAATTGCGCCCATCACAACCCACCTCTCAGCGGCTTGCTCCCATGGAGGGCTCACTGAAAGTGGCAATTGCTCTTGAAGGGGTGGCATGTGTCCTCCTTGCTGGAGTATTCCTCCACCATGCAGGCTGGTGAATAACGCACCAGTCACTGAATAATGTAGGTCCTTATTCATGAGTAATTTTGTGCTGGATTGAAAAGTTCATGCTAAAGGAATCTAAGAATGAGACTTAAAATATTAAAGTAGAATCAAAACTCTCTAAAGATTGAGATTTTTCACTCACATTTTCCTTTGCCATATTGTCATAGATGTATGCTTTTCTAGAAAAAAGTAGAGCTCTCATTAATCATTCCCAACATCATCTTTCCCTTTTTAAAAAAGCAGCATTTCTTCAAAGTGTCAAAAATCATCCCAACATCTGTGCCCATCCATTCCCATTAGCTTAACGATGTACTTAATTGCAACGTCCATCCTCATACTGACCACTGGTCATTTCTTGGACACAGAGCAGATCATTTTGATTAACACCCACCAAGGAAATCTGAGACCGTTATGTTAGGCAGATTAGTTGAGCTTTTAAGAAGCATGTCAGAGCCTAAGGACCTGTGACGAATTGCATCCAAGGAGCTGTTCGGATCTGAGGCCGGCTGGCTGTGATTGATGTGTGAGCCGTGTGAGTGGCAGGGAGCAATGAGATAGAGCCATCATGGCATTCCTCTCCACCGTGTTACCTTTGTTTGAGGGGTTTCCTCTGGGGGGAGTGCTGTCCAGTGAACAATATGGCAGAAGATCCTTGGAGTGCAGGTTTTGTTAACTGGCCATTTGTAAGTGCCCATTTGGCACAGTGAGAACTAGTGGCTGGCAGCTAAAGCAGATTGAACTCAGATGTTTAAACAGCCTCATACACATATCAGGTCATTTTTACACCAATTGATGTAAAAAAAAGAAGAAGCCTTTTACTACATCTATTACATTTAACGACTCTTCATGGAGGAGGCGCTGGGTGTACAAGTGATTTGCTCATGTCATGAATAGTAACTGGAAAACTTGAATTCCCATGAGTGAGTGCTACCTTTCCCTGCCACGGGCAGCCTGCTGGGCTATCAGCCATGGACTGACAGGTGATTGACATTAAAGAACTATGGGATTCAGAGGTAGATGTGAGGCATTGGTCTGATACATTTATATAAAGCTTTTGTCAGTGACAATGCAAGCAAGCAAGTCTGTTTATGTGGGTCTGTGTTTGGAGCCTCACACAGCCCGGTTGGTGGGGAGATTAATTGGTAAGGCTCTGCATGCATGAGTGCGATCTAATTTACCTCCATCAGTTGATACACAATAGTAAAGGTCCCTTAACAGGCACTGGTGAAATACATCTGATGGTCTCATTGCCGTTCGGTGTCTGGTTTGGTTAGTACAAGTGCAACCTGGTGCCTCGACTCAAGGCTGTCACTGAGGCCAGAGCAAAAACATCCTGCAATCTGATTGGTATTGAACACTTTCTTCATTCCATTTTAAATGTCACGCCTGAAAGACAACATGGCTGAGTATTTGCTCCGGTACGCTCCAGATCCATACCATTTGCATAAATTGAGAATCAATTATTTCAGCCCTGATGGAGCTGATTATGCGCAGACAATAAAGGCACAAGGAAGAAGTCATAATTACAAGATGACCTTTGTCGCCTTTCCACCATCACCAGTGTACCACCACCATGTTGGTATTTCAAGGGTGAGCCGGTAATTACCTGATAAGAGCTGCAGGGAAAGTGGGGGAAGCAGAATGACCCGTTTTGCACATCTTTTACAGCACACTTGCATTGCAACATGGACAGAGTCGGTAACTGCTGCAACCATGGCCCTATACCCACTAACACGCAAACAAGACACAATCATCATACGCATCCACAGCAAAAATGTTGATTCCTCTATTTAAATTAGATGTCAAATTTAACCGATGTGTCAGATTCTTCATACTGCTGCCCATTTGTTGATAATATCCGGTGTAGCGCTCTGTGGGCTGAGGAATACAATTCAAATGGCTCTATCTCCTGAGGCAGAGGTGCTGTGATGTGCCAGCCACTCAGCAGCACAGCCCACAACCAGCGAGTGCACAGAAGTGGGTCTTGCCACTTCCATGTCATGCCTGTCAGAATGAGAGAGGAGGTAACAGAGAGGCGGACAGAGCGAGGAAGGGCAATATGTGTGAAAGAGAAGGAGAGGGGGAGGGCTACAAGGCTTATATCTGCACTGAATAAAAACCCAGCTCATAAAATCATCGCTGCTGGATGCCAGGGGAAATGTCACAGAGGTAATATTAAAGAGCTAGAATGACTATTTGCTAAATGAGAATTGTGCCCACATCTTTTATACTGATCAGGACCAAGAGCACCTTCTGAGCCATTAATCCTTCTACTAAAATCAGCCCAAAGTCCCATGCCTCATCGATGAATTAATGCTTTCTAAGAGACCACCAAGCATGTAAAGCAGAATCATACTTTTAGCTTTGACTTTAAGAGACCCAAAGCCTGTTGGAGTCATGGTGGGAAAAACACGGCCTAGCCCACTGACTTACGAGTGATATTAGCAAATGCGTTGCAAGATGTTGTAAATTATTTACAGGATTACAGTATTATTTACTGGAAACACAGCATCCTCTTTTGAGGATGACTTTAAAGGTTTTCCTCTCCCGACCCTCGTAATAATGTTGACTATATTAGCGCGAGCAAGCAGTATGCATGTATATATCAGAGCAGGAATCAGTGTGAGATCAGACACAGCTTTGTCATTTTCACTCTGCTGTCCCACAGCTTGCTTTGAAGGGCCTGGCTGCAAAGAATAATGAGGATGCAACGTCATTTGGGATGACTTGTGTACCAGCCTACACACACACACACACACACACACACACACACACACATCGAGATATCAACACAGAGGATGTAGAGAAATAGTTAGAGGAGAAAAAAAGTCAAAGCAAGTGTTGTGTAGGTATAGATAATTGTAGAAATATAGATATTATACAGAGATAGATGCAGAGAGCAGACAGAGTGAACAAAATGTGCTGTATTATGACTGGTATTTAACAGAGTAACAATTGCAGGTCAACTACTTGACATTTATGAGATCGGTCTGCTTAGCAACTGTTTTCACTCTTAAAATGAATGGTTGGATCCAAAAGCATGAATGGGGTTGCTGAGAAGCTGTGTGTATTTTGTTGTTACTTGATGAATAGAAACATACTGTAAGAGGGAGATACAGTTGGTAATACAGTATTCTATTCTTTTATAATTCAACTGGTAGAAGTTGTGCAAAATAAGGCTGGCATGCTTGTTTTCTTGACGGACATGAGAATAAATATTACCTAATGATGTACAGTCCAATTGTTGGAGACTGAATTTCCTTGTTGCACATCTCGGTCCCAAACTTCCTTGCAAATCATGTCACATTGCTTCCACCTTTCGAGACAGCTGGGCACAATTGTGTCTGGCAGATGTCAAGGCATCCTGGCAAAGCAACACAAATCTGGGACAGTTGGACTCACACAACAAGCAGACGGGGCCGTCTTCTAAATCCATGCGACCACAAGAGGACACTGTTGATGTGTCAGCCTGCAGGCTTGTTTATTAATATTGATGTCCCTACAGTTTTTAAAATTTCAAACTACTTGAGTTTAACACAACGCGCTTTAGAAAAAAGTGGGAATATGCTTTCATCAACATTGGTAAATTGAGTTATTAAATAGTTGAGAAGCCTCTTATTTCATCTTCTATCTGAGAGCGGGTGTGTGCGTGGAATATAGTGACGGGCTATATGGCTAGCTATTTCACTCTCTAATAACCTCTGTTGAAATGAGAGGTTTGGGGATAGAGATAACAGCTGATTATCACACTATGTTATTGTGATAAGCATGCAAAGACAACTACAGAGAGACACAGGGCATGGCCAATTATGAATATGAAAACCTATTCATTAAGTCAAACCTTATTCTTTTCAGACTGTAACAGCCTGACACAATAGATATCCTCTGCTGATTCCCAAATTACTTCCTGTCATGTTGATACAGATACAGGTTTAGTTGAAGTCCATGGGTGCGGTGAATTATAAATATGGATGCCTAATCACTGAGCAGACACTGTTAGGCAGCAGTGCATTATTCTCTCAATCCCATAAACATCCAGTCATACTCAAAGTCATTCATGCCGCATGAATGTCCATGAGGGTGTATAATTATCAATAGAAAAAGTACAGACAGAGATTTCCTATTCATGGCGACACCTTGTCTCTCTGTATTCCACTCAAACAGATACCGATGTCAGTATAATGTATTTCATAGGTACCATTATAGGCAAGTGATGGCTGGAATTTATGATTTATTCCCTGTATTTCCATAAATATCCCGTCATATTGTTACAAAATGAGGTTTAGTCTGTGATTGTGACGAGTTATCAATGTGGACACTTAAATATAGTGTCTTTTCCCAGAAGTCCTATTAACTCACACTTATGTCAATTTAGACACAGGAGTATTGGATATTTGTGCTGAAGGTGAATTATTACTATGGACAGTTAAATACAGTTCTTTCTCCCTGAATATCACACTCACATTGATACAGAGCGTGGAGTGTTATTACTGTGGACCCTAATAAAAAAATCCCACATCCATACAACATACTAATTATATACACACGTGTAGAAATGATATGCACTATTATACTAATTATCTTAGCAATTGTTTTGTACTAACAGGAAAAGATGCAATAAATGCACCGACATACATCAATCCACCAGCATGTATGGAAGGTCACTGACCAGGTGACTGCCTGTTCCCTGGCAAACAGACGCTGACTAGGCTAGGGAGTCCCTGTGAGATATAGGCTAGTCTAGCACATACACACTTCATGAAATCAAAACTAGTCTTCTTTTTGCACAAATTAAACTAATGAGAAAAAATATGAATTATTTAGTGAATTGGTGTTCATTAGCGGTATTTAATTAGTGTTAATTAGAGAGCTTTGGATGCACTGGTTTGCAGAGCCAGGCTAGCTGTTTCCCCCTGCTTCCAGTCTTTGAACTAAGCTAAGCTAACCGGTTGCTGGGTTTCCTTATATCCAACAAACTTATAGACGAGTGGTAACAATCTTCTCATCTAAGTCTCAGGAAGAAAGTTAATAAGTGTTTTACAAAATGTCAAACCATTTATTTAAACTTCAAATATAAAAAGCAAAACAATGCTTAAAATTCTTTATACTCATTTTTGATGTTCTTTAGGTGTTCCACGTTTTCATCGTCTGCAGTTATCTTACCTTTCTTTTTGCGGCTGTATGGAGCTCTTTGAGTAGTTTTTCTTTCTTTTTCTTACTTTGTCCGATTACTCAAAATTGTCTTGGATTACGGGAACTGCTGCATTAAAACCAAACATCATAATTAAACACATTAATAAAGACACACATGCAGACACTGGCCTGAGATAAAATAACCAGCAAATTAGTTCACTTTTTTAAAAACTGCAAAATTACATCTCAAAGCACATACACACCAAAGTGCATAAAATATAAGCAAACATGCCTCAATTTAAATGCTCACAAGCAAAAATCTGCAATATTGTCTGCTTACTCCTCTGTCTATCCTCCAGGAGTTTCCCATTGAAAGGTTTTAACAGATAAATGCTTGTAATGATTCTGTACCTACTTCAGATATAATCCTGCTCGCCTGCTGAATAGTAGGCTGCTCAAAAATGTCTTGGGGGGGTTGGGGGTTTACATTATCTTCCATGCCATCGTACCTATAACTGCTGGTAAAATCCTTTACGTAAAATGGAAACTTAAAGAATGAGCACAATATTCCTACACACACCAAAATCTCTAAGTCTCAGAAGGAAATGGAGACACTGATGGATTCTCGCACATCAATTTGGAACCCTACAGTAAATATTTAAAAGAAGTGACTTGTCTGATGTAATTTATGGCAACAGAACTACGATCTGGGATTCAACACACAGTTTTTCGATGTGCAAATGATGCTCGTCACACCAGTCCAGGAACCTGTCCACTTCATAACTTTCTAAGTGCTTTAAAAAAAAAGGTACAAGGTATTGTAGAAATAGTGTCACTTTCTGGCTTCCATTTCTTATGGAAGCAAGGCTCCTCCACTCTATGTAGTTCCTGCCTGATCCTCCCTAAATATTTAAATTAAAGCCACTGGCCTATAATCATCAGTTTTACCACCCAATAGAGACACCGTGCTTTCTGTCGGTATTCCCATCAACTTCCGCTCACATTAATGCCGATCCTGATATTAAATGTCAGGATTCACCAGATGTCTATTGCTGTCTCCACTGAGGTAAAATAGTCGAATGTGTTACACTGTTGCTCTTTAACCTCTGTATGATGCTCCATATGTCACCAATCCACTTCCCACTAGTGCTCCCAGCTTCTTTTCTCTTCATCACAGAGCAGGTTCCCATGAAGGCATGCTGACCCCCCATGCCTCCTCAGTATGCAGGAGGTGTGTGTGTCTGCAGGAGTGTTTCTATGTATACAGCAGTCAGGGTGGCAAAGCACAGATTGTGTTATATATCTAGATGGGTGTTCTTTTGTGAAGGCTGATTTGTGACAGTGATATTTTTAAGCTGAAGCAGCTGATAGTTGTGCTTTTGTTATGAACATCCAAATGTGACATTTCAGGTTATTTTCTTTTATTACATTTGCAGGAGAAAATTGAACACTTGATGTTTTAAACAGAGTGAAGCATTGATGTTCTTCGTGGAGTGGGTACAACTTGTGTCCCTAGGTTTCGGACAGATTTCAACACTTACGCTGCCATTTGCCATAATTTTTCACTGACGGGTGCAACAACTGTAATATTCACATCTATCAATTGTGATGTATTGCATTTTCTTCGTTTTGCACTCTATAGAATTTGGACACTCGAATAAAATGGCCTAAAGACCCCGAAAACATACTCCTAATGAGTGTTAAATTCATAATAAAAGATACATATAATGTTTTAATTGGCTTTTAAGTAAATAGTGTGTGGTATATCATACATTTAGCTATATGAAGCTCCACATTTTTTGCAAGATTGAACCAGATACGGTATATTGTCTTGCATTGGATCATTCATCTGCGGATCTTGCTGTTGTTGGGGGAAAATACTAATTTTTATAGTCATGTGTCCGGTTTGTGTGTGCACATGTGATTGTATGAGATGTTTGAGTGTTAGTGTGTCTGTTTCTCTGTGTGTGTGTGTGTGTGTGCAGCACAGAGCAACTGACATGGCTGTCAACTTGGCCAAGGCCCAGTAAACCACATCCAAACATTCACAGCTGTTGCGACCGTCCTCTGTGGCAATCCTGACACACTTTCAATCTGAAATACGCACTCACAGTTCATTCTGATTCCATTATGAGCTAACTCCATATCATGTTGGTTATATGGGGGAAGAGTAGGAAACACTGAATGTTAGAGAGCATTGGTTTCTCACATCTCCGTCTCATTACAATGCCTTTGATGAATTCATCACATCAGGGTTGGCTAATGAGTTTGAAAGGCGAGTGTCTGCTTTGCTCAGGGCTTGCTGACAGCAATAAAAGCCTGTGAGCTCTCCGCGATGGTGCCTTAGATGTGGAGTGGCCTTGTCAGGGTTTGACAGCTCTGCACGATAGAAAAGCCGCACCGAATGCACTCTTTGTTATGAACTAATCAATCCGAAACTGATCATTAATTTAGCTTTAGTCATTTCACCTGGTCTGACGGCTATTTTTTTTTTTTACCCCTCTCCTCTTTTGTGCTGTGTGTGTCTGGGTACAGTAATTATACATGGAACTGCCTCTTCATCCCTGCCAAGTGATCTTTGCATCTCTGTTCTTTCCTTGCTTGTGTTTGGTCTTTCTGCGTGCTGTTGATAATGTAAAGCTCCAACTTGCAAAATGTCCCCCACATCCTACATTGCCAATTATCAAATATTTTCCATAAAACTTGTCATGTTTCATTTTTACCATCCTAACTATTCTGATATGACTAGACCTGGGTGGTCCTCATTGCTTATCAGAAATATGGCATAATGTCAAATATGTTATCAGTCTTGAAAGGGAGGTTGGTCCTAGTCCAGAGAGGTGATTAGATCACTTTGACACATTTAAATCTGGGGCACTTGATTGCAGTATACCAAGCAATCCCCATGGAAATAATCTGGGATTATCCCGTTGCAATGCTTATCCCCCACATCTCTGAAATGGATTTCCCCAAGACATCAACAAGCACGTGGCTGCAGACAGCATAGACTGCTCTGCCTGTCGTCTGTGATGCCATTTTTGTCCATATGTGAGTGAGATCTCAGAGGATTGCTTTATGCCACTAAACTCAACTCCAACTTCTGCCAGCTTCACTCAGACACTGGATCATGCGACGCAGACATTGCCAGTCAGTACTTCTGTTGCTGGGCAGGACACAAGGAGTGCAAGAGTTAAAGGAATACTTCACCCACATAATGACCATTTGTATATCGATTACTCACCCCGTGTTGCCTTGAGTTTTTCTCGCAAGCCTCTATGCTGAACGTGTTATCAAAAAAACGGAAAAAAGTCTTGATGAAAGTTTAAGTAAATTGTTTAACCACAGCAAAACTAAATCAAAACATCAGGTGACAAACACTCACACAACTCGTTTAGTATAATCCAAGTCTTAAATCTGAATAGTTTCATTGTTTGGAGCTCCACAAAACACACTGCTTTAATAATAATAACAATAAATAATGAGCATGGACCTCTGAGAACCCAAAAAATGTCATTGGTTAAAAATCATGTTAATACGTGATTCTGAAATGTCTATCTATCTATCTATCTATCGATCGATCGATCTATCTATCTATCGATCTATCTGTGGGAAAGTGTTTCTTAAAACATCAAACAGAAGGTCTAAACCTTTCTAAGTGGCAAGTACAAACAGACGGTATGACTGTTTGTGCTGCCCCTTGAATGACAAGTCAGAATCAAGTGACCAGTAGGAACAGATGGATCGGGTTTGGAGGGCGCCTTGATGAACCCTGGCAGCTTCTCAAGCCCCCATAGTGTTGAGTCATCACGGCAGTCTCGTGGGGTTTGTTCGATGTGCGTCATTGGTTCCACCTGGAGTAAAGTGGTGTCAATATGGAGGTAAACCCACCTGATTCTGTAAAGTACGAAACATCTCGCCTGTGTTGGTTCTGTCAGAGTAATTGCTGTTGTTTGCTCCCTGTCACATTTTGCAATGAGCCTTTTACAATCACGCTGAGAGTATCAGGCCTCTCTGCCTGACACAGATGAGCTCCGGAGCACGGCCCAGGTAGTAGACGATGAAGACTAGCCACAGGCCATCGATGAGCAGCTCTTGCTCCCAGTTCCCTCCTTCTATATGCTTTCCATTATTCCCTCTCTCCTGTACACTCCTCCCTCCGTGTCTCCGAGGCATGCTGCACATGTCCCTGTACCAAAAATACCCAGGGATGCCAGCAATCTGTCACCTCCAGGGCCTCTCTGACATTTTTAATCAGAAAGTGATAGGATCACTGGTATAGACGATATTTAGCCCCTTAGCAAACACACTCCCCATACTCAAGGCTTACCTGGGAGTGTGATTTTTGGGATCGTTGTTGTGAGTGTGGTACACACTGGTTTTGTAAAGAGGTAACAAAAACAGGAGCCGTGTTTCCACCTGAAAGCTTTTTGTCTCTTAGCAGTCTGTGGGTTAGACACAGCTTTGTGGTTACCAAGACAGAAATACATCAAAGGATACATGTGATGGAGTCCAATTATTGGAGTGGCGGGATTAAAAGCCAGTATGTAAAACACACTTTGCACTTTCCCAGCGTTTCATGCTTTTTTATTCTCACACCAAGGGGGGTAATGATTTCCCCACAGTAAAAAAAGAGAGGTTGTTTATGGGTAACGCTGTGAAAGCAGAAGAACAAACACAACATATTAGCACATTTAATAAAGATAGTAGATTTTAGGCTTGATCAGGCTACAACATTGCTCATGCAAGTACCAAAGACTGCATTATGAAGTGTCATGAGAAATGTTTTGATCACACCTAGCATTCTGTATCTACCTGTGCCAAAAAGTTTGTTACATCCCATTGGCAGTTTTTAAAAATGTGTGCTGAGGGCACATTTCCCTGGCCCTCACTATAAAACATTCCGTTTGCATCATGGGATGCTGCAGCCTCGGGGAAAAATAACAAACAATCTCTTGAGCAAAGTATTCTAAATAAATCACAAATTGAAAATGCATTTAGTTTTTGTTTTTTTTACCTCAGAGATGCTAATGGCTAGTTAATGCAAGAGTGAACAGGAAAATGTCCCATACAGTCATTGTCAGGACCCTGCTGAGGAGGAGACTCGCACACAGGCAGATGTTACCCTTAGGCGACTGATCTAGAACAGGATTTCTCTCTCCTCCCCTATCTTACCATGGACAATAAGAGGCAAAATTATAAAATCGTCTCTGTATCTGTAAGAGGAACAGTGTGCACCTTCATTAGTGCAGCTGTGGGCTGTTGAGGCAGACAGGTGAACAGGGCAAGTAATCAAATGAGAAGTTCAAAAATCCACCAACCCCACCAGAGAGATAAGCGGCGCTCCTCCGTCGAACTTAGCTGCTGTATAATTAAGGGTTATGGAGTGTCTCTCATCTCACTATTTTCTATTGCTCTTTGTCAAAGGCAGCCTATATAGTCTGCGGTGGCTGTGTCCCATTTCTTACATAAAAAATGCCCGGGTAAGGGAATGGCTGCCATCCCCTCTATGGTTGAATAATGGTGTGATGCCCTTGCTGTGCAGCCCCTTGGGGATTATGTTTCAACAGTAACCTGCCAGAGTAAAGGTTGTGGAAGTAATTAAAACCAAATATTTAAGAGTTGGCCAACAGTCTAACACTGAATTTTCAGATCAGTGTGGGCCAAGCCCAAGGACCTTGTTGCCTGCCCAGGGCTCCATGTGGCCCACAGAGAAAGTCAAACAGATTGAGTCAGCTCAACTGCTGGCTAACCCACTGAGCTGTAAGGCTGCAGGTCTGCTGGGACCTCTTGTTACAGAGCTGTATTCTTTCTCTCAATGTTTACTAAAGGGAGGAATGGGATGCACTAAGCATGTTCACTGTGCTCAGTTAAAAATAGTTTTAACTTCAGCATCAAATGGGCTCTTCCCAGCAACAGCAAACAATTGTCTCAAGCATCTCTTGATATCCTTGCTAAAAACAATTCTCATGATGCACCTAGCCAAATGCTAAATGTCAGAACTTTTAACACTGACCCTACCTGACTGAGAAATTAGAAGACTAACATTTCACACACCACTTTGTGACATAAATGCATGTATGATGTGGCAAAGTGACATTATTGACTCCTTCAAACTAGACAAAACACTGTTATCCCTCGTCGTCACAGGTCACAAATATCCAGGTCTGCATCTGTGGTTCGAGACATCACTAATATGGCAGAACTGGTGTCATTTTCTTAGATGTGTTCATTTGGTTGCATGAGGGAAACCTGCACTGTACAATTATTAACACGTATCTGAATGAAAAAGTCAACAACATAAGCTTTATGATTAAAGTAATTATTTACAGATTCAATTGTAATCTCATCAAAATGTCAGGAGCAGGGTAACGGCCAGCGTATGCTAAAAAAGAGCTGGGTTTGTACGAAGCGTTGTCGAGCTGAAGACATTCATGTTGTTGCATCCAGTTGAGCACATGAAAATCGACAGGTTTTGGAAAGTTACAGAAATTGTCGCTGGCGTGTTCACAAAGCAGGGTTGGAATTCAGACCGCAGGTTCATCCAACGTTACTGCATCTAACAGAGGAATAAAAGGCCCTTTAACATAAAGCTTTCTATCTCAGTCTTGTGACATTGTTAACCCAAATAGTTTACAATGATAGTCTCACAGAGCATAGAAAAAGTGCTTAATTGTCTTGTGTAATAATTTATATTTTGAAAAACTCCTCATGGGAGCACCCTGGTAGCCCAATTGTTACAGCACATGTCATATACGTTCACAGATCAATTTCAGCCAAGGACCTGCGTAGCAAGAAAATCCCCTTCTGTCAGCCCATGTTTCCTGACTGCTTCTTTACTGTTGACTTTCCAATAAAAGCAAAAAACGCAAAATAATCATTAAAGGGAAAAAAACATCCCGGGAAACTTGAAAAGCTTTAGGGCCACAGTAATCCAGGTCTTGCAGTCCCTTTTGAATTGAGTCAGTCTTTTGATTCACTCACCTTACAGTCAAAAATAATTCAGAAACCAAAATCAGGACGACTGCCAACTCCACTCCCTGGCAGCCTTCTCCTGGAGGCAGTTAGTGGGCTGGCAGTTAACATCCTTTGAGGATCATCACATCTCCTTCACTATTTCTTTTCGACACTTCCCTCAGGCCAAATACTTACAACTGCAATAGTTGAAAATATTTAAAAATGCATATATTTATACCCTTTGCATTCACACAACTTAACACCTCAGTGAATAATAGTGTAAGTTACAGAAAACCAGCATTAACACACAAGTTCTTAACACTTCTTGAGGACGTGTATTGGCATGTTTGTTGATGTACTGATTCTGTATTGCTTGTCCACTGGCTTTAAGCTGAGATTGTCTATGTCAGTGACGGTGTGTTAACAAGATTCTTGATGAAAAAAAAAAAAGAATTCTCATTTTAACAGATAGTTAAGTTGAGTGTGGAGTCAACATGGCATGTGCTGTTAGAAAACAAATAGTGTTGGTCCCTAAAATGATAATTTAAAACTGGTGTAGGAGTGGATTTGTGGAAAGAAATGTAAACAATTAAAACGCCTTTGTTGTGGAGGAGCTTATGAGCCCTACTTTCAAAGTCTCCGCACTAAAGGAAGACGATACACACACACACACACACACACACACACAGGCTGGAAGTTGAAACACAAAGACGTATGCATACACTTACTTTATGATTAATGTACACAGCTATAGTTACATAACCTTAAGATTTTTCCAACTAGTCTTTTGATTCTTGTTCTTAAGCTACAATTGCAATAACTGTTTGATAATTGATCACAGTTAAAGCTACTCTTTAGTGAAAGATAAACCCATATTACTGTAATTGTTGATTCATTTTTGTTTGCACGTTTGAAAGTTATTATTTACTTTGTACATCTTGGAAGTTGGATTCTCTGAAGATGCACGTTTTTGGTTCAGCTACTGGATATATATATATATATATATATATATATATATATATATCTGACCCGATTGCCTTCACATTTTCTGCCTTCACATTTTCTTCACATGTCAAATGGCAACTCAATGTGTCTAACAGAGATGCAGAGAAAGTGTTGCAACCAGCATCAAACTGTACCTCCTGCTTCTCCGTGCTGCTACACATGGAAGCTTGCATTTGGCAGGAGAGAGACTGCCTTGGAGAAATGGGTTCTTCAAAATGTTTTTGTGTATCCAGTCAATGTCATATGTTGCCCATCTTTGCTGAATACTGTATGCGGGCAAAGCATAGCTCTTCCCTATGTCATCTTAGTGTTTGCCAAAACTGTTTTGAGGGCACCAAAGGGCTCTCTCTTTGGCTTCCTCCCACAGCAGAGCTTTTGCTTCTTCGACCATAAAGGCAGTAGTTATTAGGACTACGTGACACTTGTCAAGAGTCCCTTTAAAAATGCACAAAGTGACAGGCATGGTGCTACAGTCAAACAGCCTTTATCAAATCCTCGACCAGAGAAGCCCATTCAGCTACTGTTATATGGTAAAGTTATTTAACCCAATCAGCAGCATTACTAACGATGTTAGCCATTGCATTGAGGACCATTAGGTGGACAGAAGGCCTAAAGAAACTTCTACTTAACATTAGCTGAGATTGAAACAACACAAACCGCACTCAACAAGCATTATGTTGCTGTTTGATCTTCTTTTGTTTTACTATACAAGCTGTCTATCTTTTCCATTATGCTTTGACTCGGCAAAAGACGATAGCTCTTTGCTGTGGAGGGTTGGTTGCCCTAAAGAGTGTTAACGTCTTTTAGCGGTGATCAGCTCTTCGCATGTGGGGACAGTGGACTATTGCAATTCATCTCTGGGAGGAGCCAGAGTGACCTGATTTATTTTTATCTAATGGGAACACTGGTGTGCATAGACTCTCTGAGGGACAGTGCCTAAAATGAAAAATTGACATCTTTTCCACAGGTCGAGGTTAAGGGGCTCATTTTTCTCATCAGGTCATGTGACAGCAGCAATAAAGCGACCAGAGAGATCCGCAGGGCACCTAGACTGACTAGTAGGGCACTTGTAAGGATCAAGGGCTGTACACTGAGGCATTTGAATTGGTCAAGGGCAAAAAGAGCTAAAATAAAGCACGGGAGTGTCCCATCAAGACACACATATATCATGATTAAAGCAATGCTTTTATGAACAGGCACTCAAAAGACAAACCCCATTGAATCTGAATTTTAGCAAATAAAATAAAATTGTGTAAAAACACAACTAAAGAGGGGTTTCAGAGCATTGTGTACTGTATGAGGCTAATTTGGTTCCATGACATTATTAACATAACATCTGGGTCACTGTCATAAATATGGGGCAATTAATTGGTTTGATTTTAGGTCTCTGAAAGCAGACCCAGATCTTTAAAAAACCGGATGTATGTATCCACTGGGGCGACACTAAATATAAAGAACACAACCAAAGTGGTTTGAAAGGACAATATAACTGTATTCACACAGCAAGCAACTTGATATGTTATGAGGTCAACAAAAGTCCACTTATAAAATACAATTGATTATAATATGATTGTATTATGTTGTTAATGTACAGGACATGCAAGCATAATATAATTAGTGGGCTCACAAGCTAAAAAAATCTGTGCTTCAGCAAATTCTTTGTAGGATAAAGTTGTTCACTTCTCTCTCTTATTAGTTGTTACTTTGTTATTATTCACTTGTTTCACTGTGCAAACTATTTAGAGCAATGTTTTGGGCGACATTCAATTACAAACTAGTGCTGCTACATGTCCTGCCTTGTGTATGCAATTTAAAGCTTGTAATTACAATATTGATCCGCCATTTGTGAGTAGCATGTCAATATTTTGGCTGGTGACGTGATTGAAAGTAGTGTGGTCGGGTTGTTGGATCACCTGCTGATGTTGGTGGGTACACATTGCATATATTTATATTTTAGGGGTTAACCCAATGGGCTTTCAGTATAGTACAGCCTCAGACAAGATTGAATCACTTTATTAAACTGGGGACCATTTTGCGGGATCACACCAGCCACGACGCCAAATCAGGCCACTCAGCCTTCATTTGTTATGTCAAAAATGTAAAGGCTGTAAAATTTTGTGTCCACAAAAAGAGAAACAGATATAAACATCTGGCACAGTACTAAAAACCTCTTAGTTAGAGTAACACCCAGGTAATGTTTGAGATATTTTTGTAATCATGTAATATCTTCGTATATTTTGTGTACCATGCAACACTAGAACATGAAATACTTGTATAATGATTTGGTTGTGGCTGTGTGTATTTGTGTGGCCAAAGCTTGCCAGCAGAATATATGTTGCTGCAACATTGCTGCATGCAAATGAAGTGAACGCTTTATTGCTAATTGCTAACTCTGTTTATGTTGATTATTTCCTCTCTCATTGTACAGATAACAGCTATCTAATATGAGAAAAATAATAAGGGTTGTGAGTTGTGTGGAGCTTTGGGGAGGGGGCAAATGAAAGGAAGATAGAATGCAGACTGTCTTGTGAATGCAAAGCCTGAGCCAACTAGAAACAACACAAGGATATAAGTCTCGGGAGAGTTTATCGGCAGCTTATGTCACGCATCGACAGTTATATGAAAATAGCATAATTTGAAAAATGTGTGGGACAGGTGCACAGAGTGAGGCTACTAGCTTACGTTTAGTAAAAAAGGCCTAAAATGACACCTTTTCAGACCTAAATATTTTATAAAACATCACATTAAGATGACAGCATTAATATAAGATGCAGCATACTCATTTTACATTAAGCAAGAGAAAATCTGTAACTTGCTTTAAACGTTTTTACTTTCAGTAACTCCTAAACCTAAATCTATCTAATCTTAAATAGGTGCTCACCCCTCTGCAGGCTTGACAGGTTAAATGTTCATACTTTGTGCTTGGTGTATGAAAGATGAGATAGTTTTGATAGGCAGGTGGCACCTGGCATGATAGTACAAGCTATACAAGTACAAGTCCATAATAAAGTGAAACTGAAAAAAGAATAAGCAACTATGATCACCAAAGTAACTCCTCATATGACTCATGCAGTTCACTTCTTTGCTGTCCATCCATATTGTCACTTTATTCATCGCTCAAAGATTGAGAATAATGTGACTAAACACACAAGATTCATCCACAAGTACAGAACCAAGCACTGTTGTACACTGTTATCACCGCATGAAGGTGAAGGTTAAACCATGCCAGTCAACCATTATGAGAGCTGGGAGTTCGGGACTGTGGCATGGTGATGGCTAATCTATATTCTTTGACATCTTGGCGAAAATAATAAGTTGTGATTGTACCTGTGGTTTGTGAGCATCCAATATCCGTGAGAGGAAAGGCTGTTTATCGACACAAACTCTACGGAAGCGCAGAAAATCTATAGAATGTCCAGAAGTGCATTTACTATGATTCTCCAAGAAAAGTAGTTAGAAAAATCAAATGCTGTGGTCTTGACTTTCTCGTCCCTATAATGGACGAGTAGTTAAGTTCATGTTAACAAACCTATAAAAACAAATCTGAGGGCGTATTCACACCAACCTTTCGCCCGGTTGATCCGAACCATGGAGCGCTTTACCCCCTTGGTGCGGACCAAACAAGCGCTCGCTCTCTGGTTCGCCTCAAAGGGATGGTCTTTGACTGCTGTCCAGGGATCTCTGCAGTAGTTCATGTCTGCTAAGAACAGCATTTGAGTCAATCACAGGAAGCGTAGCATTTATGTATAATTTTACTGTTTAAAAAATGCTAGCGTTTTGCTGACTGGTGAACTAGTAGCCGATTTGTGCATTTGCTACTGCCAGTAGTACCTTTTAGACCCAGCTGTTCAGCTGATTTTCTCTAAACAGTGTCGCATAAAAGCATGGTGGAAATATCTAGCTAGCTAGCTAGATATTTGCTATTGATACTGATACTAGACAGTTGCTAAATTAGTCAAACTAACAACTTAATGCTTCATCCACACACTATTCTCACATCATAGAAAAGCACATCACACGCTTCAAGCCAACTGTATGACATTTCCACCAAATTACTTTTCTTTACTATTTCCTGGATCGTTTTAGTTTTGCCTTTTTGAATGCAAACCAGAGAAGTTTGAAAATTGGAAACAATACATCATCCTCGCCTTGGTTCAATAGTTCAACTGGACCTTTAGGTGTAAATGCATCCAGAGACAAAACTAAACTGTTTCAAGGCTGTAGTGGAGGCAGAGACTTTTTTTCACTTGCCCTCTCAAAATCATCTGACCAAAAGAAACAAACTAGAATGCTATTTCATACAGTGAATTTGATCGTCTTGGCAAGATGCATAATAACTATCAGCTGTTTCTTTTTCATATACCCCGGGGGAGCACTATAGTTGCTTTCTTACTCTTTTCTGCAGTGGGGTCACTACATGCCCACTCTGTAGGAGTCAGGAAACAAGTGCAAATCAGCACCTCAGCTGATGACTCAACAGGAGGGGACATCTTAGCCTGATGCAACCTCGAAGAACCATTCATTTAGTGGGCTATCACAGGGACCTTTTACACCCTCTGATGATTGCTCCACATTATGCCATACTAGCAGGAAAACATTCTTCATTTTCCTCCTTTTTTTGCGTACTTTTGTCCGTCTTCATTGCAACAAATGTGATGGTTGGTGATTGCAGACTTGAAAGGAAAGGGCAGAGATTTGACGCCACAGATTGATTAGAAAACATGCTTGGAGTGTGTTGTGATTCATTGTATATGGAGTCACAGGGGCTTTGTGCCAGAGCTTGGTAGATTGCTGTCCCGTTGATTCACTCTGCCTGATAATGTGCATGGGCACTGAGACTAGAGGTGGATCACAGGAAGGGTCTGCTGAAAGGGCTTACTTCAAATGCACAGGGGTCATTAAGAAAAGCAACGGCTCAAACAGTACCACGTTGTTCTTCAGACGCTGATAAGCTCTCCATATCCTTCCAGTTTTATTTCCAACTTGAGTTCATTGCCTGTATTATGCAAATACTGCTATGTTGAGATCTATGACTTCCCCTAAGCAAAATTATACCTTTTTTTTGTACCATAATGGGCATCCGGATATGAGTGTTTTTTGTTTCAAGTAAAACTGACTTTTGTGTTTGCTGCTGCAGGAACTAGAAATACTCTGTTTATAGTCTCTCACATGAAGCAGATATTTAGTAACGTAAATTCCCAAAACCTCAGTCCCTGCATTGTTAACCAGTGCACTTGAAATACGGTTGAGCATCGTAATGGTACCATAGCCTGAAGTCCACCACACACATAGTCCATCTAAAAATGCCAGGGTTTAACGAGCCGGCAGACTCGTCATGTCCACGCAAGGCAATGTCGCACTTTCCCCAAAATTTTATACAGGTTATAATTCTGCCAAGGACAGTACCCGTTTTCTTCAGTCTGACGATTGCATTGTTCAATGCTACGTCTGTACGCACCGTCAAGATGAGAGGCAACTTTCGTTGTTCCCAGTAACTTGATGTCATTATCCACATGCGATGTACGACTCGCGGAAACGGGGAAGCAGCATCAGGCACAAAGACAAATTTACACAAACTACGAAGCAATATTTTTCATTCAGATTATGATGTAAAATTTCAAAAATTTTACGAAGTATACAATAAGTTTGCCATCATTGCGTCTAGTATAAAGAAAAGCCGATAACTAACCACGGGCCCCTAATGCAAAAACGCTGATGCTGGCAATACAGAATGGCTCCTATCAACATGTCTATATCATGTTATGGGGTTATGATTATTGTTGAATTAACGTGTCAGTAGCATTTTAATGTTGCAGTTGGTTGAGATAAAGCAATTTAAACTACTTTACACACTTTTGAGTAGTGCAATGTGGATCAATGCATCATATTTTATACATTAATGTAATATCTGTAATATGAACTATTAACTATAGATGTCAGATGAAGGGAGAGTGCAATTGTTCCCTCCTAAATTAAAAGGATGTAGAAGTATATTGAGGTGTAAAATGGAGATACTCGGTTAAAACTATTACTTTCTACCGCCGCACGCGGCACTGAATCAAGGCCTCGATGTTACATAAAGCTATCTATTTGGACCGAAGCTGAATCTGACCAGCATGTGTGACAGTGGCAGGAGACAGTAGGGGTCCTATGCTCTCGCCCTCGCTCCCCGTCACCGACTCTACAGGACGGAGGGGGCGATTGAGTCCTGTTGCTAGGATACGGAGAATGGCTCTTAAAAAGGGAGCAAGAAGAAAACAGTGAAGCGAACGATTCTCCCCACATACAAACCTGGCTTTTCAGGCACTGCAAATATGTTACCGATCAATGACACCGTCCACTTTCAAATGTGTGTCATCAGTGCTGTTGCTGGCGAAGACATTACTGGGTTCATCTCAGGCAAGAGGAGCAAATGATCCATAGAAATTAAGGAATTCATTTATAATTCAAAAGGCATCAGTAATATTGACACATAGGATCTATCAGAGGCACAACCATTAATTCTCCATTTTCTATTCTTTCATTGAACGCATTAAAAAAGCATCAAAGCTTTTGTCTCGGCGCATCAAGCAACACCCTTTTTGCTGCAGCCAGGTGGTTAAAGTTCAAGGCACTTTGTTAAAGTGACTTTTTCTTCCCATCAATCAGCAGCACTACTGACCCTAAAACCCCACGCCGTAATTGCCTTCAGGATTAAAATGGATCGGAGCCTCCGCTGAAATCCCGTATGCATTTTCCATTAGTTTTCACGAGCAGGAAGTCTGCAGATGCACGCTGAAAGTAGGGATGCAAGGAAAATCTTTGATTAGTTTTTTTCCTCTTTTTCATCTTTATAAACACTTAGAACACTTGTCATGTGTGAGTGTAAATAAAGCAGTACTTGCTCATATAAGCTGTTTAACATGTATATAGTGCACTTTTTTGCTGAGGTAAAACTCTACGTGATTTTTCACATGTATTTAATATTGTGTTAGGCCTCTGCCAGGAGCTATGGTTGTTTTAGGCTTTGTGTTGTCAAGAGCAGGCAATAGACGTAATTATATCAAACATTCGATTACATAACATTAGATTACAGCTCCGTCCCTATTATGAATATGGAGAAGGTCAAATGACTCACTAGATTGCCTGTAATGTGATTACAGTTGAGTCAATGGAGGATAATAATCCATGAAAGAAAAATTACGTTATCAAATGCATGTCACAGAAGCAGTGAGTTGTCTCTGTGTGCCGCGAAAAGCCAGTTTAAGATGCAAAAACAAGCAGAATCAAAAGACAGCGGCATTTGCATATTCATGATACAAAGAATCCTAAGAAGACTGTTCACACAGTAATTGGCTGAGCTTACTTGGCCATAAATACAACACGTAAATTACATGCAGCAGCTAAACATGTCCCCCCCCGTTACATTAATGAATGCCTCCCACCAGCATGTGCATTGTTTATTTATTTGCTCTCTCTCAGTGTAGAGCAACTACTCGTGCAGCACTGGGAAGGCAATGCAACCTGCTCCCATTAGCAGACAATGATGTGCTGAGCTGTGTTCTCCTCCAGCGAAAGCTGCAGTTAACCTTGTGTGTGTGTGCTCATTACAGACAGGCTTCAACATATGCCCTCAATCTATAGTTTACTGTGTGTGGATCTGTGCCTCTTTCCCGTCCATCTATCACTCCCCTCCATCTTCTCGTTCTGACAATTACCATCTCTTTGACTTGTCCTCTAGGTCCATCCCCTCTTTTCTTGACATCTCCATCATGCAACACTGGATCAATAGATATATGGGACCAGGAGGCACCGCGTTTCTACAACAGCAAAGTGCATTCAAAAACTGCTTGTTAGTCAAATGTTCCACCCTGCTGCCCTTTCCAGCTGATTCAGTCTTGTTTTTGTGTCTCCCTCACCGTCTTTCTCTTCTGTCTTGCATTAATTTCAGCAAGCTGGATCAATGTTCCTTCATTTCAGAGAAAGAGAGGGAAAAAAATCTCTAAAGTATCATATCACTGTGTGGCAGAATATCTGAGCTCCACAAAGGGATATCTCGATTTCAATATTCTTAGTGGAGTTGTGACTGATTGTCCTTTTCTAAATATTTGTTATTGAAATCAAACACTCACAAAGGCAAGCGTTTACTTTAATCCCTCGCACAGACAAGAGAAGATGTTTGATGTGTGTGTTGTGTCCAGCCAATTCTCGCTGGGCCACTGAAGTCACATCGGTAAAAGCATGCTTGATGAATAACGTTTATGTAAAGTCTGTCTGCTGGGCTGAAATCTGCCTGGTTTAGTGACCCGACCGTGCAGCAGAGTCTCTGCACATGCTGCTTCTCGCATCGGTCTCGAGTCTGACAAGAAACATGAAAATACATTTCGTGCCTGTAATCACATAGCTTGGTCTGATTGCACTCTTGTGCTATGGTGTGTTTTTGCTGTTGTTTGTGCCTGTTGGATAAGTGTGGTAAGGTGAAAGGAACAAGCTGAAAAAGGCAATTTGATCCTGCTGTCAGTTAGCTTCATGCATATTGCTCCTGTGGGAAACAACTGAAACAATTTGTTTTTGTGTTACTGAGCGGTGGCTGTAATGCCTCCATTTTTCTGCTCGTTTGACACTGAAATTTGTGTGTGGCAGTTAAGCGGCATATTGCTTTTCCAAGCTGTTTTCATCCATAAAGCAACATGCAGGTCGGTTTGAACCCAAAGAAGTTTCACAGTCAGCATTGCTTGCATCAGGTGAGGTCCTGGGAGATTTCTAAGAGCCGTATATTGGTACATGATTGATGCATTTTTAGCCAGCGGTGTAACTCTAGGGATGTTGGTGTGCTTGTCAGTTGGTCTGTCGGTCCACCCCTCTGTTATATCTTATCAATTATTGGATGGATTGCCATTAAACTTTGACATTCATGGTCCCAAGAGGATGAATTGTAATAACTTTTGTGATCTTTTGACTTTTTGTCAAGTGCCACGTCGTGGTTGGGAGTGCAGGTTGCAAGAGAAGAACACAAAATGCAGATTCAGAAGCAAGTTTAACTGGTGAAGTTAACCTGCGAATCTAAGACGCAGGCAGGTAACGGGCAACGCCCCAATGAAAGACGACAAAGACAAACTGTCAAACAACAAAGCAACTGGCCTGGTATATGTAGTGAATGACTGATTGGGAAGTGGGAACAGGTGAGCAGGAGGTGAGGCGTATGCAAGGCTAACGAGGGACAGGGGAAACTAATCGGGGGCGGGGCTGACATCCAAAACCGGCGGGAAAACCCACAAAGGCAGGAAGAGAAGTGATCTGGAAGAAGAGGAGAGGTGAGTACCAAAATAAAGCAGGAAACACTAAACATGAATGAATCAAACAAAGGAAAAACATGGAGAAAGGCAGATTATATTTATTTTGATTATTAGAGGATTTAATTACCATCGTGGCTTTTCCAGCCACTAACAGGCCCCCATGAGACAACCCAAAGATGCAGGCCTTATGAATATTCCCTTACAAATCAGAATGTATAGTAGATAAATAGACGGAATGCACATGTGACAGCTACACAAACAAAACATTTAAAGTTTATTCTTTAAGTCAAAACGTTCTCACCACAAGTCTAGTTTCATGAAAACTGGGCGAACTCCATCAGCTGGGCAAGACCATGTGATACAACCGAAAGCTCCAAAACAATACATAAGTTTTTTAGAATAAAGTCTTCCATGGTTGACTCGTCTTACAGTATATGCGAATGTTCCAATCAAGCGCCTGTAATGGCCAAAGAATGTCCCCAAACTAACTCGAAGTAATGGGCTTTCCTTTCACATTCTGTACAAATGGCAACAAAAACAATGGCTGTGCTCACACCAGTCAATATATCATACAATGACACACAGGCCGACTGTATAGGACAGCACACCTATTAGCGTGTCCCTAATGTGTCTAATCTATCATGGACGACGTGGTGGACGTCCGATCGTTTCTACTGCTGCTGTAGAAAAAACATCACCTTAGTTATCCATTTATTTTTCCTTTTTTTTGTCTTCTTGTTGTTTGTTTCTCTTTTAGTCATTTTTGATGACAGTGGAGTTAATGTGGCAGGTGCCAATTCCAGCTTTCCTTGAAAACATAAAGGCAGACAGCCAGGCAGGCCACCGTGATTTAATTGGAATAATGTATGAAATGAGTCAGAGTCGCAGGCAGGGAGTGTTAACTCTCAGCTGTGCCAGCTTCGACAGAGATCAATGCACCTAACCTCAATTCAAGAAAACATTCTTTAATGGATCCCCCCGGGATCTGCGCAGAGCCCCTTCCCTTCTCCTCTCTTATTTATTTATTTGAATCTTTTTCCCCCCTTTTTTTCGACTGTGTCAAACACTTTTTAATTATCCGCCTGAGGATTACCAGGCCAGTGGGAGAGGATGATTTTTTCTCCAGTCACACCAAACAATGCTGTATTTACCATGTTTCTTTCATTGAGGGAGCATACTCTCCTCTTTTTTGGACATACATATGTACTGTATGTATGCTCATGAGTGTTTCACCTGAGGGCATGTTAAGGTTAAATGTCTGCTGTATTTTTCTTGACATCTTGTTTTAGCCTTAAAGAAGCTGAAATATGATAAGCATATTTTCCCCATAAGATATGTTCATATTCTGAAGCAATTCAGTATATTTTGTGTGTATGCGTGTTTGCATTGTGTGTCTTCAACATAATATTTAAGCATGGTGATAACGTATTGTGGCTCTATCATCAATTCATTTTCTTGTTTTAATGTCAATTTTCCTCTCTAACAATCATACTTTTGTGCAAAATTGAAACGAAATCAGACAAAAAAATCCATTACACTGTATTCATCTTTGAACAGTACAACATTTTATTGCGTTATTACAGTCGACATTTGCGTCATACAACTGCAGCAGCTCTTTTTGGAAAAATAAAATGCTATTATATCAGGTCTGCTGTTGCTCGAGTGCTTTTCTCGTGCATTGACATCGCAGGTGTTTTTGGTGTCTCCAAGTTGTTGGATGCATGAGAAGGCATGCAGATAAGGAACATCAGAAAACCACAAGCGGTACAAAATATTGACAAAATATTTGCCAATGTGTCACAATCTGATCGCACACAAAGAAACAGTTTTGAGATGGGAACTGTCTTATAGTTTACATCTCTACTTTTTGTCCTCGCGAGAGTTATTAATTATTCATTGGAGTGATTTACTACCCAGTCAGGGAATAATCCCAAAGAATGCCTGGATTTGACAAATCTCCACCACGCAGTCACATTGAGTGGTATTTTTTTTAATGTTTTTTATTATCTCTGGTGTCTTTGACCATCAACACATTTTAAGTGAAAAGCCACAAGCGACTGGCGTGTCTCCCTATTGCCTTCTTTCATTACCAAAGACATCAAAATGCTTTTAGGAGAGAAAAATGACTACAACACTTTTGACATTTACAACAACTAGCTGCCCGTGGCTGTCAGGGATTGAATGAAACTATATAATAGTCTGACAGGTTTTATACATTTCTGTCTCAGACGTGCATACATTAGGTTATTGCGTTCGATCCACTCTATTTGAAACATTAGACTGTAAATATAAATGAATATATTTGACACTTTAAACAAATTAATAATGATGTGTCTTTTACTTGAATGTTAGATGTTTCCATCCAATGTTCCCAACAAAACGTATCATCGACGCCTGACAAATATGTTGAACACATTTTCTTACTCATAGAATAATGAAATCATGAAATAATTTTGAAACCTGCATTGTTTACATGCATGTTTGCTCGCTTGCACTATTTTCTTCTTCCGTGTGCTGTGCGAGGTTGGTTTAATACAGACTTGGGCACAATCTTCCTCAGACTATAGAAAGAAAAACAAAAAGAATATTTACTAATCTACCATCAATCTGTGCTGCTCTCGTGTTGAAAATTCAGCCAAACAATAAACAAGCTTTGACGACAATGCTGGCATTTATGTGCATCAAAAGAGGAGGAGTGTGGCCCTAGCCAGGGAAAACAATGGCAACATGAAACGCTGATTTTTTCAAAGTGTAGTCTGCATCATTTTGTGACGAATTGTGCTCGTTTGGTTTGCAAACGTGGGGTTGAAGTAGCAGTCACAATGGAAGAATTGGGTCATAATTTAACGCAGACTGTCTTTGGTTGCCAAACCTCTGAACTTGCTGCACAGTGCAATCAAAGACCACAATTTTTATATTTGACCACGCTTCTCTCGCAATTGTCAAATTTTGTCTGGGGCAGCTGTGAATCAGCGTAAAGAGGCCTTAGCATTCTCATGCATGCCTGCATGACTTACAAACAACATAGGGACTTGCTCATCAAAACATCCACAGCTCCACTAGTGGTCTAAAACTCCTCAGCGTACTGTTAATTGGAATCAATCTCATATAGTCTTTGGGACGACTGCCTGCTGTTGGTTGTACTGTCGAGGTTTCTCAGAGAGATGACATTATTGCCACAGCACCACCATCTTCATTTTTCTTTGTCCTGATTGGCTGCCAGGTTAGAAGGTGAAGGCTCGTCTTGTCAATCGACTCAGTGGTTGCTCGTTAAAGTGACAGTGCGTCCAGCCTTTTGTGAAGACCATGTGTTTGTGACAGTGAAGGTGTTCCTTTCACACTCGGAGGAAAGTTTGTTTGTGGAGCTGTTTGGTGGTCTAGCAGGACCACAAGCTTTGTCCAGGTGGGAAACAGTCGGCAAAGTTTGCGCACATTCTTTTACAGCTTGGTTGAGTTACTTTACTGCTGTTTAATTGTGAGTCAAAATGTATGACTCACATTTAGTGTTGCTACTGGGTAAATCGATAAATATATGAATAAATATATGCACCAGTTTACATTTTGACAGGGGGGCTGTGAGTAACAGATGTGACAAAGCCTTTCGTCGCTCTTCCTGGATGCATGGATCACTTCCTGTCACTCAAGTCCCACATCATCTACTGGCCACAATATGCCATTCTGAGATGCACTGATCAAAAGCCTGACCTGTCTCCATGGCCTCACATTCTCATTTCTGTTTCCCCTCCTTATAGTGACTTGTGGAACAGAAACCAAATCATTCCCTCCTACTGCTTCCTTCCAATAACAATGACACATTTATCCTCAAATCATCTGCCGTTCATATTCATGTTTTGAACCAAAAACAAATACACATATACCTTGCATACTCAGAGAAGGAAGGATGCAAGCAGAGCAATCCCCTTAGCTCAGCATAACTCAATATCAACTATAATACCCATAATTCTATACAGGCAACATCTCATTGCTTAAGTAAGATTCACCCTCTGCAGAACAAAGCATAAATGGCTGCTTTGTCCTCGAAAATTGAGGATCCAAACTCCTCTCACATCTACGGCTACACGTGGCTGATTCTATTGTTGCTCAATTGGGATTTTCTGAATACCTTGATTACACCAATCTTGCCAGCAGAGGTATCTGCCCCCTCTCTGCGAATCCATAAGGGGCTTTTATTACAGTGCGACTGCATTTTCAGCTCTTCTTTGAACATTTTTAATCATACAGTAGGGATGGTTAGAGAAAAGAATGGAAGTGACATCATGCTGTGTAGAAATTGTGCAACTATTGCAACAATTTGGATCATTTAAGGAGAGAAGACATCTAAATCTCTACAAAATACTAAAATGTTCCTTGGTAGCACAGCCCATTATCACTATGAATTATGTTCATACCACCCAATGCCAACGTTCAGTGCCAAAGCAAGAAGAAGAAAGTGAGGGTGTGGAGGTAATGGTGGTGGATGAGCAAGTACCACATTCCACTCTCCTGTTGTCCAGAGTTTGCATCCTGTCACAGACCTGCATTTAAAGCTACAGTTGCTAGCGTTAATAAGAATAACTTTTTGTCATATGTGCTCAAACTGTCACTTTTTCCTGAGAGTAGAGATTCACAGATTTCACTGCGCCGAAGGAAAACAGCCAATCAGAGCAGAGGAGTCTCTAACGCAGCTGTCAATCACTGCTCGCGATGCTCATGATTTGTAAAATGTAAAATGAGAAAGTTTAAGCGGTGCTTGGTTTAGGGTTTACTGTTTTCAACATGGCGAAAGGGTCACAAACCTTCTAATTTTAGTCCTAAACGGTACGCTAAAACATGCTTCTGAAAACACGATGCGAGAAAGGCAATGTAGTAACAGAATATTGATTCATATTTGATCAGCGCTGACTAGTTTGACAGTTTGTTTGGAGTTCATGAGCAGTGATTGACCCTGAATTAGAGACTCTGATTGTTTTCCATTGGGCGCATGTCTTGCAAATACCATTAGGAGCTCTAAAAGGAGGAGGAACCAGATTTGTTTTACAGATTATCTGTCTCACTGTCAGGATATAGTGACAGTTTGAAAACATGTTTTATTAAAGTTACCAACTGTAGCTTTGATGCTGACTTTTTTAAACCTTTCTCGAAGCTTGACAGTGTTTTAGTTGCCTAATCTTGACCCCACCGTAGTTACCATGCACAGATTTTGTGGGGAAGATTTTTAAAAGTTGAACATTAACAAAGAGTTTTGCAAAATCTTTCAATATGGTCATACTTGTCTGGTGACAGGATTGCTGTATGTATTGACTCAAAGCTCCGCTCCCGGTATGTTTGAGAAATAATTTTAAAATGAGCGTACTCAAAACTCATGGTTTGCTATCCACCTGGTTTTAGGATCACAGTTCAGTACATTTTTGGGAAAACAAAAGAAATGCAAATTAAAACTTTTTGTTATTTATTTTGGAAAATGTAAACAATAAAGAGAGGCCTGTTGCTTTTAATTCTAACTGTAAAATATATGCCACAGTAACCCTGGCATGTGGTTCATGAGAAATCAATATCAATATGCAAGTAGTGCTTCAATTCCAACGCGCGTGATCACAAATCAAGTAAATGACAAACAGGTCGTTAAGACAAACTGCAGTATAGTTTTGATAAACTTGTATTAACCTTTGGAGCCAGCAGTCCAGTTTAAGGTTTCCAGCCTACAATTCAACCGTTTTTGCTTTCGCATTATTCATTATTCATTATTCATTATTCAATCAAGACCTGGTGGGCCTCCATTTGTAGTAAAACTGAGTGGCTGTGGATAATGCCTGCATGACTGTTGTGCTCATTTATACAGGGCAGAAACACATCGACAGACATGTTAAGCTCAACACAGTTTTCATCTATTCCACTCACAACACAAGCATAAAGTATTTAAACATATGTGTAGCATGGCTATATGCTTGAGACCAGATTCCTCTTCACACAGAGAGACTGAGTGCATTGTTTGTAATGCAGGAGATGCAGTGTCTCTGTCTTGAAATTACACATTTTTAATGTACTTTGTGCACAATTTATCATTATCAAAAATATATATCGTTATGTATTCATGCATAAAGCAGAAAGATGGACAGCAGTGTGTGCACTGATACATTTCTATTTCTGTCAAACATCTATTGTACTGTGTGCCTCATTCATTACGCTGCATTGTTTTGGCTTTCCACTTGATATCAGCGTCTACAATAGCAAACCATTATAGAGAAGTCATTCTGATTATTTACTGTCCGAGGCCCCTCAATGAACGGAGAGGCAGAGGCTTCAGAAGCAGCACGGGACAGCAGCTCTGCTCTTTCACCTCTAATTGAAAAGCAATGAGACGCATGACTAATATACACCCAGGACGCCCAGGTACCTCCTAGAATAAGCAACACACTCTAGTGTTTCAAGTTTAAATATAGTTTGCATTCTGTAAGTGAAGATGGAGAAGTGTTGTGAATATTGGGATGGCAGTGCAGGAGATAAGCAAGAAGGATGATGCTACAACACTCTAAATTAAGATTGAGCACAGTGCCTGCTCTGTTTATTGTTGTGTAAGGAAGGTGAATTCATGTGGGAGGTCTTAGATGATGACGTGTCAAATGAATGTCTGGGCATGAAAGCTTAAAAAGAAGTCAAAATACAGAGATCTATGTGACTGCAGCCCTTGAAGCCTCTCATGACAAACATATGGGGGAACTTGTCTAGACAGTTGCGCAGGATGAGGGGGCAAAATGCCAGACCATCTAGTTTATTTGTGTGTGCACAGTTATTGTTTTCAATCACGCCAACAAACTATACCTATTGTCCTCTGAGTCTTCCACTGGCCAGAGCTGAACCAATTATTATGGGCAACTATGAATCATGCCATCAGTCAGCAGCTTTCTGCCAGGCTCTTCAGGTCAGCCCATCCTGGGGTTAAATTACAGTAGAGGAGAGTGAATGAAAGAGAGTGGTGGAGTGGATTAACTGCTTATTATGTAAAGGTGCTGGGGAAGAGACTGAGGTGAGGCCAAGAGGTCGTCATTTATTCTACGCAGCCGCCCTGAAATAATTAACGAGCCACAGACTCCACAGGCTGCGTAATAACAAACAAAAAAATAACACAAAACATGAAATGGGGAGAGCAACAGTGAGCTCGGTGGTAACTGTCCATTTAATTATACATCCATAAAAGGATTATTATTTATACAACTGAAAAAACTGTTTCTGTACTGGTTCTAGTTCCACATGTAAATTTTGAGTTTATAAGGAGCTTGTTATTCTGTGAGATGGTTCCTGTAAATGTTCCTATCAGAGTGAAGTGACCTGTGAATATAAAGCGTAGTCGGTGGCCCACAATCCCACAATTCCCTGCTTCATCTGTCCAGCTGTTCTATCCCTCCAGTAAATATGGAAACAGCTGTTTAATGAAGTCAGTAAATTATCTGTAAATTGGTACATTGTTAATAATCTTCATTATTAAACATACCATAGAGTTGATTGTAAACTACGCATCAACAAGTCATTTACAAGGAGTTATCAGTGTATTGTTGACATAATTTAATCTGTTGTCATTCATTTATTGGTGATTTTGTTTAAAGGTACAATCCAGTCCAGGCAACAAAAGGACTTGTTATTACAAACATTCGGCAGGATCAATGCTCAAAGCTTGGAACAGAGACTTTGATCTGAAGGACACATTGTGGGCAAATATTTTCCATCCGTTTATTCATTTTAAACTGTATCAGCCACTACACCGCATCCTCCTCACCAATTTTTGCATGAAACAAATACAGAGGTTGAACTGTAATACGGCCTAGCCAGTGCAACACGCTGGAAAGCAACAAACAGATTGTGTGAGAGAGCTCTTCTGGTGAAGACTCTTGGTTCTTCTCTCCAAAGTAGAATTGACAGGAAAGACTTTACCATACAAATGCACTTTGTTATGACTCAATGAGGACTCTGAATGAAAGGAACATAAACTGTTGCTTGTGCGCCTTACACCTGCCAAAAAAAAATAAAAATCATTTTAGCCCAAAGATTGCTACAGCCTCACAAGTTTACTGTAACACCAGAGAATGGCAGCTTTTCATGATATTGTACTGCTTGAATTTCCTACTGCCTGATCCTCCACTTTGAAGATTTGGTCACATGTACTGATGCAAGCTTTGTGGGTCACGGTAGGAGCACTATGCATTATAATCTACTTATAAATGATAAAGCATGGGAGTCCATAGGAGGAGTTCCCAGGGGGTGTATAGGTGAGGTGGTTTAACAGGGATACTGCCAGCTGTCATCTTTGTCTTGTAATTTTGTCTTTAATTGCTCCTGTATAGTTTCTATTTTTACTTCTATTTTAGCTGTATATAAGACAAGATAAAGGCTTATGTTATCTTCCCTTATCTTAATTAAGGAAAAGAAAAGTCTCGCCTCTTTCTCCGAGCTTTGGGAATACGCAGACTGAAGGTATCTTAGTGCTGATCACAAATGACCCATATCAATTGGACCAAACTTTACCTAACTTTTCCATATAGTTAACTTTATTTCACTATGATCTACTTGTGTTTGTTCTAGCAGGCTACAACCAGTTGCAGCTTCCGAAGATACCCTCTCTGTTTAAAACACTATTGTAAATGGGGCCGGGTTTATTTCCTGACAATAGCTGACAGGAAGTAAACCCTGACCCAAGCTGGTACTAGCAACAGCATTTCAACGGAACGGTGGCCAGCAGCGTTTTGACTGATCACTTACCGTTTTCTCATAATTATAAGGTATTTCATTAGCTTTAGATTTACATTAGACTACTTTAAAGCCAAATGAACAACATCATAATACTAATTGATCACCTGACGAAGTAGTTTCTTCATGGTTTTCTCAATTTACACTGTAACCTTAATTTCACACTGTCCTTGTCCACGTGTGAACGTCTAAGCATGACTGACAAAGTCATTTTAATTTGATCACCCCAGCAGAACCACTTTCACTTGGAGACTTTCCGCACTTTGCCATTTTCCACGTGTCTATCCTCAGGGAGCATTTGCCAAGACAGCCAATTTATCAGATAATAAAATAATGATAATGTTAATTAGATTAATTCTCCTGATCATGACCCGTGCACTTTGAATGCCGATTACCATGTAAACACAATCTCTTTGTGAGTTTCCAGGCTGATAGCTGGGTGCCCAAATCAGAGCAGCACACGTCTATCCCAAGGTCTAATGAAATAATAACTTCAGCTGCTCAAGCATAGTCAAGATTTACTTCCTTCTTTTCATGCCACTGCACCACTAACAACAACTCTCCTGCCTGCTACAAAACATTAGCCATCAATTATGCTGTAATTAAGAAATATCTAAGCTTTGGCACCTACGACCACATTACAAATTCTCCACAGCTGACTAATTTCAGAATACTGAAAAGCAAATGCAAATGGCTTTCCAATTTGGAAAACTGATGCAGGCTAATTGAGTTGACCTTATAATTGTCTTTTAGTCCAAATTAACAACAGAATGCGTAGAGAGTTACATTTGTTAAATATGCAGCAATACTTCACGCACAGCATTGACTTCTGCAATCTAGTCTTAGCACAAACATTTTTTTTTCATTTCATGGCAAATAAACCACATGAGTAGACTACAACTGACATAATATTTGTTGCTCTGTCAGTTTTTGTTTGTGTCTTACAGCGCTGCCCTAATACGGGAAAATATCAACCTGAACAATTTCTCTATGCAAATGCACATTTGTACAACACAGATTTCAAGTAGTGTGTCTGTCATCGAAGTTGACAGCAGGTTCGCGAATGCACGACCCGGCTTGACGAGTTGGTTTATCACCACTGGCTGTAGAAACGTCATTCCCCTTAATGCCAGAGAGGGCTCTTCATCTGAGGCAAGCAGGTGCATACACGCATGGTCTCACACTGAGTCGTACCCCAGCCTCACCACATTAGCTCAGCTGTTTATGCATTTAATGCTAGCTACAGCTATACATGCAGGGAAGCCATGAATTACCCAGAGGACTTTTGGTTGGCATAAATCATTTTTATTGTTAAGCTTTCAAGAGGACAGAGTCATTTATTCTCAGTTCAAGGAGACACGGGCCGCTTAAGACACTTGTCAATGACGTGTTCGGAGAGAGCGCTCATAACAGGCTGTCGAGCAGAGATGAGATGTACGGCGTGTACCAAGACAGTGCTAAAACCAACATCCTCTTGCTTATCTGTGCCACAAAGGGATGCACACACACAGATGTATGTCTCCAATCGATGGAGATTGTGCCAGCACTCTGTCCTCCGCCCTGCAGCTGCCATTGTAAATTATCACCTGTCATATCTGTGACATTTTAGCGAAGACACTTGATGTGTTGATGGTGGAGATGCAAACTGTTAAGGGGGGGTTGGGGGCGATCTGGGGGAGTTTTGCACCCAAAGACCCCATGCTAGCGTCTTCCATCTCAGGCTGTTATCAGTCTATCTTAAGAGGATAGATCAAAACATGAAAACAGTGGCAGTATGTTGCCTGAACAGAGATCAGAGTTAGGATAGGGTGATTTGTAATTCACCGTGCCTAATCTGCAGCATGCGAGATGCGTTTGTTGCAAACAGCTCTCGGTGTTGAGAGAAATGACTGCTGTTTACGCAACACACCTGCAGCACAGTTAAGCATATTTTCAGGTGGAGAGTCAAGACATGAGCATATCCACGCAGGCCTCACATGAAAGTCACAAAGTAATTAAATTGTGTTTTATCTTTAAACATATGGCAGTGTCAAGAGAAAACAGCCTCAACTCAGACGGCCAATAACGAGACGCACCTGTAATTACTTGGAAATGTCAAGTTCTGCGACAAAGCCAGCCAGCGCATGTGTCGGAGACAGCGGAGAGTTGCAGATGATATAAAAAGCTATGTCTGGAGGTAAACTGCATGGTGAGTCATTTTGTATTGCGGGCTCTGATCACCTTGTTTTTCTGTTGAAGTTTCTCTAGAGGGAGAGTTGGCCAAGTTCTGAGATGGAAACAGCAGAGGGGGAGGACACACTATCCCCCCGTGGGATTGTTCTGTCGCTGTAACGGTAGCAGGGAACCTTTCAGCCCACCAGCTCCGCACGTTTCCACATCATCAAATGTTGCCTGCAAAATGCCAGTTTGCATTCTGAGGAAAGTATAGTCTGTTTTAACAAAGAGAAACACAGCAGAGTTCATGTCAGGTCTTTTTTTTTGAGAAAGACTGAAACACATAACGAAAGGCGACGTTTAGGGCAACGCTTGCAGGAAGATTTAACAAAGGCAGCTGTTAAATGTGCTTATTGCTCTCAAAACCTCTTCACTGCATTGTGCAACAAGTTCACATACCGACAGCACAAACGTTTTCAGTCTTCGAAAATTATCCAAATAATGACCTTTACTGGAAATTACTGCATCTCTATGATTAAAGTTTAAATAGGATTAGGGAAATAAAACGACCTAGTTAATGCTTGGAATACATTGACGTCACGGTTAAAAAAACCAGACGAACTGTTCGTCTGTCTGGTGAAGAGTAATGAAAGAAGATTGATACCACTCTCATGTTTGTACAGTAAATAAAAGCTACAGCCAGCACCCAGTTAGCTTAGCTTAGCATTGAACCAGCCAATCCAACCTTCTCAAAAGAATGTCATCAAGTTATTTCCTTTCATGACCATTTCTGCTTAGAAAGTACGACACTTGCTCTCAGGAAAGCAAGTGAAGTTATAGTTGAATTCAAAACGGCATTTAACCTGCAAAATACCACGATTTGAATTTATTAGACATGCTGACTTGGGTTATATTTTAAGAAAAATAGATCCTGGTTTTGGGTCAGTGAGATCAAACGCTCCATTTGGGCACCTCACAAATCCTTTTGTATCTTCTGCTGAATGTGTAGGATGTCACAAGGACAGCTCTTACGTTGAGAAAAGCCATTTGTGCTCTTTATCTGATAAAAGCAGGTAATGGATTTGTTCAGAAAGTGCCGGTCCATCCGATGCGTCACCAAAACGAGCAGAAAGTTTTGAAGGCCAGTCTTCCCACAGGTCGATACATTCCTGTCTGTTTTGAAACAATTACTAATAACTATTAAAAGGCATGACCTTGGAAGTTTGGCGGTGAGCCGGCATGTGGTAAACTCATTTTTAACCATTTGCAAATATGCCGAGCATACTCGTTTTTTGAAAACCTACCGACTGTGAGCAGCATGCTGAGAAAACAAATCTCCTTGTCTCAAACCTTTATATGTCTTCTTTGTTTTGCTATTGAGCTATTATTTCCCTTTAATGGCATGCCATTCATTTGGGTGCCATTTTCTTGTACAGAGAAGTGCCTAGTTAACAAAGGGAGAAGAAAAGCCATTAAAATGAATGGCTTTCTAATCAACAGAAAGCTACCAGCACACAGAGGCACAAGTTGTTCTCTGAAACCATCTTAATAATCATCCAACAAACACAGTTATCAGCATCGTTTCCCCGTGGGCCGAGCTCGGTCCGTGCTGTTTGACATCTGAAGTCACGTTTTTACAACTTCATTTAAACTAGGACACTAATAAGATAAGTCTAAACAAAAAGCATTCAAGATGTGGAGCAGCTTAGTTTGATCAATGAGAGGATTGTCTCGTGTGTTTGCTTTCACTTGTCTGAAAGACAGTCCTGTGGTTGTTTTGTTTTTGCCCACAATGCCGTTCTGAAGGAAGAAAAAAAGAAATCTCGACAGCGAGACTTGTGCTATCTCAGCAGGACGTCGTGCAGCAAGCCTCCTCTCTGTCGCATTTGTTCTCAGACCAATATGCTCAGTAGATTCCACTTAGTTCATCATCTTCATTTAGATATCTGGATGCTTGCTGAAGGTGTAGTATGCCTCTGAGCCAGAGAGAGCGTGGCGTTTTATTATTTTTAATTCTTAGGTGTTTATGTGAGATTATACATCAACGTCAAACCGGAAATCTGCTGCAGCGTGTAGCTGGAAGCTGTTCCTAAATTAATTCTTCCATTTTCTTGACGTGCTCTATCTGGAGGGGAGTCCTATGAAGGTGCATAACCGACTTAACGTTATTATATATTCAACACTTTTGAGATTATATGAAGATCTAGCTGTGCTTTTAAAATGTAGGATCATACTATATGAAGCACGGTGTGCGTGCAGTGCCAGGATTCATCTAATTACCTCCTTGCACGGACTGCCAGTTCAAGGAGATGTGTGACAGTGTCGAGAGATCTGAAGCTATTCAGCGAAGCCCAACTGCTAGCTTTTGAGGACCAAAACAAGACTTGATTAGCGATGCCTCTGCAGGGATGCTGCTCTGTACAGCTGTACAGTTGCACTGACAGCTAAGGTATCAGCCAGATTCAAGCTGTCGAGGAAAAACAAGAAACTTACAAAAGGGATGAGCATAACGAGCATCTACCTCAGCTGCACTCTTGTGCAGGCAACAGTTCTGCAGCTCCCTTGACAGCTATATTAGTGCTAATGACATGCTGTGTTACTCTGGGCCACAGATGCACCTGGGTTGCAGGACGCAATGGCTGCTTGATCAGCGTGATACGTCGACTCAGCTGGCAAAATGAAGCCCTTTCAGAGGCAAAGTAAACGATAAAAGTGCATCCAATTGGCCTCTCATCACAGGGTCCAATCAGTGTAGTTGTTCTGGATCATTCTTTAAGCAACACGAGCAAGAAGTCCTTCAAGTTATAATCCTCAAAATATTCATGAAATCAATCCTTGTTCATGATACTATTTGTTGTCTAAAATGTTTCAGCAACAACCATTTAATTACATTGTGTAATCACCTCTCTATATAGACCGTTTCAAAGGAACTCCATGGCTCGGCAACAGCTTGGGCCCATGTTTACTTCCTGTCAGCTGATGTCATTGGTATACACTGCGACCTATGAAAGAAGTCCTTACGTCATCGTGCCAGCTATATTACAGTGAATGGGGCGCAACATGCCCACTGTAACCCATCAGATCTGTGTCGGTTCACAGTTCTTCTAAAAATAGTATAAAAAATGCATTGAACATATTTAGAAGGTGAAATGATCTAGCCTAGTTTTCTTTATTATTGGCGGCCTCCACAGTTCAAATTGCCTATCTTCAGCATGCACACGGGACTCACAGATTGAATGAGTCCTAAACCCTGGAAATGAGTTAGAATTGTGTACTTCCGGTTCCTTTGTTCTTTTGTGGTGAGATTAATTTGTCAACTGCTGTCTCTAATGTCAGGAACGTGTAAACTCAACTCTCAATAAAGATCCTGCTACTTGCAATTATTTTATCAAATGTAAAGTTTAGGTGCTGCAGTTGTGACGGACATTTGATACTAAATTAAAAAGTGACATATTTTGGCATCTAGAAATGAAATGAACCTGTAAATGAATGTAATTAAACTCTAAATGTCACCGTGGCCGTGGTGTAAAGCCAACTGTGAATGGATAATTGGGACTAAACATGGGATTTTGTCCCTGGATAGATTCATAGGACACTTCTGTACCTTTGTTGAAATATAGAGTGGGATCTTGTTGAGATGAAATACCAAATGTGCATCATGTGTAGGCTGAATACGCATGGCTTATAATGATTCATTGCAAGAAACGTCACTCTACAATCATTTTAATAGAAATAAACTAGAGTAAATACATTTTGTTGGAGGCACAGGTTATAGAGCATTCAGGTCTCATCTTTTGGGTTACCTTCCGTTAACACTAGAGGAGAGCGCAAAAGGAACAATTTTGTCTTAAAATGCTGAGCATTTTGAAATAATGTCGGTTTGTAATGGCTGCAGCAATTTATATTGCTCTTTATTAATTTAGACCCACTGCCATAGTGCTCAGACACTACTGACAAGAGGCATTCGGAAAAAAATTAAAACGTTTCTACGAATAACACAATTTATTCCATAAATGAAATATGGTGCATATACCACTTCGGAGCCATCAAAAGGAAGCTTCAGGGAGAAACTGCATGAGGAGGTATTATCAGGCTTGTCAGCACGGCTTGTCTAAAATAAATACAATTTGCATCTTTCTTCTATTTATCATCTGTTGCATTATGCCTGCTCTCCTCTCTTGCTGCTGATTAAATTTCCATTAGCCATGCTTACTAGTTGTGCTGGGAAGGGAGCTCCTGAAAAATGCTCTTTGAATGCGATTGCTCCGAGAGAGTCGAGGTTGGGTAATGACACGGTGGCATGATTATTTTTTTTGGGATGTGCACCGTGTGACAGCGTGTCTTTTTCCACTGCGTTTCTGGCTTCTGTCTTGGAGGTTGGCAGGAGGAGAACGGAAAAGCAAAAAAAGGAGACTTTAAAAGATTGAAGGGGTGGAAAAGAGAGGAGATGGACGTTTCAATTGAATGGAAAACATCTTTTTGCATTCTCCATTCATGTATTAAGATGAAAACCACTGCTGGAGGTTGTTCGGGAAAAAATAATCTCTCAGGAAGTGAGTACTGCTGTAAGCATAGAAGAAGAAACATTCCTTTATTAGTCCCACAGTGGGGAAATTATTCTCTGCATTTGACCCATCCCTGTATATATATAGGGAGCAGTGGGCTGCCAATGACAGGCGCCCGGGGAGCAAATACACAAAACTAAATACACCTTAAATCAGGGGTCTTCAACATTTTTCAGGCCAAGGATCCCCAAACTGATAGAGAAATGGAGCAGGGACCCCCGACTATATATATTGTATAAAATTGTGTTTTATATTAAACTGGGCCTAGTGCCATGTATAAACATACCTTATTATTGTGCATTCAATACTAAGCTATTCAAATAATACACAGGTTCATATGTTGTTATTCTAAACATGTGCAAGGTACAGTGAGCAGGGAGGCCGTGCCACTGCCATTTATAAACAGACCTTGTCAGCTGATACCAATACCAATATCAACATTGTCTGTCAATTGCATGATAATCATGCATACAAGCTATTCAAATTTATGTTTTCATTTTAAACATAAATGTGGAAACGGAAATTAGTGATGGCCTATTAGTGCCACTGCCATGCATAAAGAGACCCGTTATCTTTCATACAATACTGAACTATTAAAATAATGGACAGATTCATGTTTGGAAAAAAATTAATAAAAATAGTCTAATCAACCAAAAATTTTGCGGACCCCCTGCAGTACCTCCACGGACCCCCTAGGGGTCGCGGACCCCCTGTTGAAGATCTCTGCCTTACAAGACTCAGTTTAATACTTTTCACATACATACTGATGATTCAAAGTTGATTCAATGACATTAAATAAACTTATTTCACCAAAAGTCATTAAGTTGTCTAACCTTAGACTCTTGATAAAAGCACAATTGTCGTATAACAAATAATGAATGTTATGTAAACTCCTTCCTGTGCTCATGAGGAGTTCTGTGTGCTGTGTTTTTGGCTCCAACAACGGTTTGTCTGGACTCAAGCAAAAAAGAAAAAGGAGGTTAAAATTGGAACTTAACTTCAACAAAAAAAAAATCAAAAAGCTAGAGATGTGGTCAGGGGGGATGTGCAGTTTAGAAACATTAAACTAAGCATCTTATAGAGACTACAGATGACCACACGAGGGTTTATGGAGGTATGAAGCTGCAACTTTCTCTGACTAGCTGCACTTCTCCTCGGTTCCCTTAATGGCGAGCTGGATTGATTAGTGCAGGGAGGATGGGCGGCCGCGTGTCCTGCTGCCTCATTACTCTCAGTTTGCAGGTGTTCTCGACGCTCCGGTGCCCCTGCTGCCTTGGCACAGAGAAGACAGAGGACAGAGAGCAGACCCACCTCGTTCGTCTTGCACGCTGTGATGGAGGTCATGCAGGAAAGCACTCTTGCTCAGAATAAGTCGCTGGGAGTGACAGATGGAGTTGCAGAACGGGAGGCGAATCAGCTCAGTGTTTCATTTATTTTTCATCTCAGGAAGGTGGCTGCAGGCACACTTTTGATGACATTACCCGCCAGGCTTACTTTTATGGCTCTGTGTGTTTGACTTTTACTACATCTTGATGAAACTGCAAAGCGTGTGCTGTTTGTGTGTTTATTGTAGGATTAGAACAGCGCAATATGTCTACGTTTTTATACGTTTACTTTGCGTGAGAATGGAGGCAGAATAGCTCTGGTGGCCACATAATACACATAAAATGAGGCACTCGTGTTGTTTTATCAAGATGTATTGAAATGTTGAAGAGCGCAAAACGTTCTCATGTACACGCACATGCTGGAGTCTTGAAATAGGAGTCTGGGAGGTGACAAAGAACAGGGTGGGTGAAGATTTGACTATTTAAGATATGCATGTAAAAAAATAAAAATAAGAATTACGTAGATGATGAGATGTGCATACATATTGTACTTACATGTACATGCACGCATATGCATGCATACACACACATACTCGAAAATCAAAATAAAAAAGGTACAATCAGTGGATCTGCTGGTAAAGTAATAATCTGGGATTATTTTCCAGTACATTTGTCCTTCTTTGGTTAGATTTGTGTTGACTGGAGTCTGTCTGTGGATAACACTGCGCCGTTTGTATATGCTGTTGTGTTTTTGATTACATTTAAAATATTATTTTTTGAGTCTTGACTTCCTGTCTGATTGTGGTTGGTTGGTTTTGTAACCAGCAAAGAGAACACATTTTACTCCCAATTAACAATAAACGTCTTCAAATATATTCTTTGTTTCCAAAAGGAACAGCAGCTGGTTCATGTAGTGTAAAGAAGCACATTGGTTTTGAAAACTGTTCTGATTTCACCATGTATGCCTTTCAAGTGCTTTACTAGTTTTGGACAACTCATACAAAAGACGGCTATGGTCACAGCCTCTCCAGCACAATGGTGAATGTGGATGCCACTTGTCACTGGGATGGTTGTTGAAGACAGAGAGTGGGTCTGCTGACCGAGTTGAGTAACAGAGGGACCACACAGGAGAAGGATTTGGATTGAGGTTATTAACATTTTGTTCATTAGCAGCGTTCCCTCATTATGTGATAAAAAAAAAATCTAATCCAAGCAGCATTACGTCGTTCTATCAAAACGTATTTTCTGTTGCAAATTAGTATCTACCCGCAATTTCTAGGCAACAGGGTTGTTACAGAACCAAGTGTAATGACTTGAGCCGCGATAGTTAAAATAAATGCAAAACAACACCTTTTGTTCTTACCAGCTGCTTCACCAAAATCTCAGGGCATTACATCCAAATGGCCATCCAGCTTGTGACGCTCCTAATTGCCACGTTAGAGCAGGGATCCGCTTGGGATGCAGGTCTCATTATTTTCACTTTTATTTCACAAATACTTGGCACATTCTTCCTTCCTGACTTCGGCTGCCGTCACTTATTGTTCCATCTCAGAGCAGAGTAGTTCTGGATCATAAACTCCATCTCCTCACATTTGCATATTTTTCTCCAGAGCCTCAAAGTCTGCACTTGCCTCTGTCGTCTTCTTCAGGTGAGAGGCTATCCCAGGCTATGCCAATTGCAAAAAACACCGCAATTAAGCAGTGTGACCAGACCTGTTGTTCAAGGCTCTTGAATTTACGCAGCTTATTGTTGTGCGATGCATTATCTTGACAATCTCAGTGGGCTTTAATTATTGGAACACAGAGTGTGTAGTAGAGTTCACCCGTGCTCTGTAACACTCAACACAGGGCTGCCAAGAAGGAAACGAGTAGGTGGGCGGGGGGGCAATTAAGAGTGTAGAGCAGCTCTCCACTCAACTCTCGTCCCATAGGAATTCCGTCCTTACATTTTGGTTCCAGTCAATAATTCAGCCACTGAATTTAACCATT
Source organism: Anarrhichthys ocellatus (assembly GCF_004355925.1). Lineage (NCBI taxonomy): Eukaryota > Metazoa > Chordata > Actinopteri > Perciformes > Anarhichadidae > Anarrhichthys > Anarrhichthys ocellatus. Next base: position 135,283 of record NW_022280060.1, read on the forward strand.
TGTCATCGTATCAAACTCCCCGTTGCCACTGTGACTGGCTTTCACAGGAGCTGGAAAAAAAGAGCTGTCAGGGTGGAACAGTGCGGCCAGGACAGACCATAACTTTCATGGCTGGACGTTTGTAGAGCCATTGACTGGTTAGATATAGTGAGAATATCGAAGCTGATCTCACTTCCAACTTGTCAAAGACCGACGCTTCGTCAGAGGCCGCAAGCTTCAAACGATGACACTCGAGGTTACCCTTCTAGCGTCAGTTTTAGAAGCGTCAGGGACGTCAGGAGATTCCACTCAGTAGGCTATACATACAGTGACTTTTCAAAGAAGCTTCCTCCATAGGTTTGCTAAGTTATTACGGTTAGGTTTAGGCAACAGAAATACTTGGTTAGGCTGATGAAAAGACTTACATTGGAATAAGTGAAAAGCTTGGTGCGTCTCAGATATAAGCTGAAGGGTGACTTGGTGTGTGAGTATCTGATGCAGAGGGATTCAAAACTACATATATTTTTGTTTTTTTTAGATCTGAATCCACTTGTAGCACATCAATCGTCGCCTGCATGCTGTGGTTGAGGTTTGATTAACACTATTGTTTATGTTCAGGGCTAAAAAATACTACTTGATTCATTTAAGGATCATAAGTTATTTCTTGACTTTGGAAATAATAGTTTTCAGTAAACGTTTTGTGGTCCTGATTCAAAGAGTTAGAGTTAGGATTGATTCTTGACTTTGATGTTTAATTTTTAATCCGACATGAATAAAAAGGTCCTAGAAGTGCTTCTGTTGCTTGTGGCAACTGCTACTTATAGCAGCGTTCTAGTTGAAGTTTATCTGTTATCTACTGGAGCATTATCTGAAGGCCATTTTGTGATTGTTGATGGGCTTCATCGTCAAACGATGGACAAAATTGCAGGCCAACGCCGTTCCACGTCTTTTGCTTTCCACACAAACTGTTCACCTGCAAACATAAGGAGTCGATACAGATAGAAACCAGAACGCTTCCGATGCCAGAATCTTGTCCCGTTGCCCACTCAGCATATGAATGCAGAATATGTTTTAAGAGATCAGTTGTTTTGTAATTTCGTAGAATTCTTTTCAGTTTACTGCTAAGAATGATGATAACTTTGATGATCCATTCTGAACAGTAATGGGTGAACCCGAACGCAGACACAAGCAGAATGTGGAGTAAATGAAGGATGTATTGTTGGAGCCGAGGGTGAAGAGGACTGTAAGAGGTTGAGCAAAGCTGATGAGAGTGAGAGCCTGGCTGGTGCAATCGCTCAGGATTATGGTAAACTGGTGAGGCAGGCAGGCAGAAAGGGGAGTCGGCAGAAAGCAGTAGTAGAGTAGCGATCCTGGAGACACGAGGAAAAAGTTTAACAAAAACCAACAACAGGACAAAGAGATAACTCACATAACAGCGCAGCCAAAAACAAACTGCAACTGTAGTTGCAACAACTACTTGCGGGGAACTGAGTGAAGAAGCAGGGTTGATATACTGCAGAGGGATGAGCTCGATGGAAAGGCAGGTGTGGGTAATCAGAGGTAACTGGAAGCCAGGAGGGAGCCAGGAGAGGAGCGCCACGCCCACGCCACTCAGACACAAACAGACACGCACGAGGGGGGGGGGGGGAGAAACAGGGGAACACAAGGAAAAGCCAGAGTCACGGCTGAGAAACTAATGACATCCAAGTCAGCCTCAGCTGTTGCCTACTTTGTGTTTAGCTAAAGTGGTAATTATCAAATTATAGCATGCTGATGGTGAACATTATAGCTGCTTAGCATCAGCATGTTAACATTGCCTAAAGGCTCAGGAGTTTTAAAAACCTCGAGTTGGGTTTGTTTGGTCAAACTTCTTGGTTGAGGTTTCGGGGAAGATTGTGGTCATAAACTGTTGGAAGGAAACAGGAAATCAGGTCGGCTGAGTCAGTGATGTCCTTACGGCCCCTTCTTAAAACATACGTTTAGCCCTTTCTGATTTGACTCTGTTTTTTTTTCTTACCTTTTTCTTTGTTTATCTGTTTTCTTTTAAACCTGATGATTTATGACTTGCCTCATTTATTTTTGCTGCTTTTGAAAAGTGCTCTATAAATATTAAAGATTGTTATCATCATTTTTAAAAAATGCACTTGTCAGGTAAACATAGATTGTTTTAGGCATTTCAATAAACAATAGTTTTGTTTTTTTTGTGAGGACACTTTCTGTATTTCTCAAATTGTTGACCTGCTGCGAATGACAGACGAAATAGAATAATGTTTTATAATTCGTGTTGAATCTCAGGGATTTGAGTATTTACATAAAAGATACACGTTAACAAACAAAAACATAATAAATGGACACATTTCCATTTAAATGCATATTAAAAAAACAAATCAATTAAAAGTGTTTTTACACGAGAAACTCGAATCACGTTTCTGTTCATTAAAGGGACGATTTGGATATTATGTCTGTAACATGTTGCTATGAATAAATTATTCTATTCCAGAGTGGCTCCAGTGTGAGTAAGTTCAGTCAAATCCTGTCCCTTGAACACATTTGAAAGTGTGACAGTTGTTTGTTGTTGTGAATGTCACATCAGTTCAACACAAACACGATCTACAATTCCATCATCAACTGCCATTTATTAGTATCAAACCACTGCTACAAAATTACATCAAACATGATGAAAATGGACTTGCATACGTGCTATACACAATGTAAGCTTTAAAGTAATTAAAGTACATGAATCAATATATATTTATATATATTATATATAGATATATCAATGCCACTTAAAGCCATATATATCATTCCAGTGATCTAGAGCCTATAAATGTACAACTACATCCCTGGTGGCTAACGGACCTTCATACACATTTGAGTAAACATTTTTAATTCCAGACTGTTTTTCAGCACAATGATTGAAATAAAATAAAACAAATAAAAAAAGAGAAATAAGTGTCCATAGAGAACATGTTAGGATGTTCCCGTCAACCCTCATGATATTCATTCCATTTGTTTTTGTAAAAAAGAGGGAAAAAAACAGTAAATATAAGTACATATATTCAATTTGCAGAACCAAACAAAAAGAAATGCTGCACCTCGTTACCTTGAACTCTAGGTCACGCCATTTAAATACAACACTGAGATGAACTGGTGAACTGGTGCTACAAAAGAACTGATTTGCTGCGTCTTTCAGTGTAAATAACACAATGTGTAATCCGCCTTTTGGGGGCATGAAAACAAAAGAAATTGGATTACATTTACCGTCAGTCAAATGATGACATGCTCTCATTGGCAAACCCGTTCAATCCCTCATGAAAACTGACAATCGCCCCGGAGCTTTACGTGAAAACACTTTGGCGCCATAGAGAGACCTGGTTTAGATAGCTCGCTTTAAAACCCACGCAGGCATTATCTCAGGCTCTGCATCATCGGCTGGCAACTTATTTTCCAGTCCAGTGGAAATAATGAGGGACAGGTTGACAAATACTTGATGCAACTTCTTTTTAGAATAGCATGTTTCCCTTCTACATTTGCAGTTGCCACACCATCAGAGGGATTTCAAAGAAAATGGAGAGAAATTGATCAATATTTTTGAGAGAAAAGAAAAAGGCCTATTTTTTTTTTTAAAAGAGCATTTCCCCCCCCCCATTCAGAGCTGAAATTAAACTTGCCCGGAGACTGGTTACAGAGAAAGAAATTCATTTTTTTGTTCTCTTTCTGCCTGCGTTTGACAGGAGGGATCCGCTGTGCAACAAACATATCTTCCAAACTGAATGCCAGTACTCAAGATACCAACAACTCAGCATGCTGATCAGCGAGGTGGGGATGGCGACTGCAGGAGCCAGACGGCAGCTCCAGCGTATGACACGATCTCCCAGTTAAAACTGACAAAGGCACAGGAAGGGTTTCATTAACCGCAGGGTCAGGAGGAATCCCTCTTTCACATCTCCTCCGCTCTGCTCTCTGCTCATGCCGGCCACAGACGTCTTTGTGAAAAGCCAAACAGCACTTTGACACCACGCTAATCATTTCCATAAACTACAGTACATGCTGCCTTAGTTTCGATAATGCAGAAAAACTGCAAACATCCAGCATTGATGGTTAATTAAACCACAAAACACTGTACAACATTATGTGCTGAGAGAACACCCTGACAGGTTGAACATTTGTATTAGTTGCAATACAAAACGACTCATTGTCTTTATCAAAGCATGGCTGTCTTTTTTAAGACTGTAGATGCCACACACAATATATTGAATCACCTCCCTACGATCGGCTTTTTATTGGCAACACAGTGTGGATGTGCTCCTACCGGTGCAGCAACACTCTGGTGCGAGTGTCACAGCGGAGTTTGTCATGATGCCTCTGTGACACCCAGAGTCGCACAACATCCGCAAAATAATTCTTGCTGTTTGTTTTCGACTCAAGCTGTGTGTGTTTTCACTGGAGCAGGGACATTTTTAGATAGTGTCAGGTACAGTTTGTCAATCACAGAGAAGGTTAATAGACATGCCTTTCAAAGATGTCCGTGCCCAGTTTGACCTGATAAAAACCAGGATGAAGACAATTTGAACCCTGCTTCCTGTTGTCCAGAAGATAAATACACATGGCTACGCTTTAACTACGCATTAATCCTAATTATTTTAATGATAACGACATTCAACTATTCATAATTCATTTGTTGCCTGTGGTACGGGGTCAGAATGACTGTGACACTAAATTAGTGCTGTAGATTGCTTCCATGTTAACACAGTGAATGTTGAGTTAATGTCATCGTCAATTTTGTGAAAACTGTAAGCGAGCAATCAGCTAAAAATACTGGAGCATTAATGCTCTATATGAGAGTTGGTTATGATTGATAAAATACTTTAAAGGCACATTCAGTACAGCGCTTATCCCCTCCAATACTCAGCCGTTGTTTCATAAATCCAAACTTGTATTAAACGCAACAGAACATGATGATTCTGATACACCGGGATTAGAGGAGGGCGCTTTGAAATGGACGATTTGAAAATTCAGAGAGGGGAATGTGGGGCGGTAATAATACGCACACGCATGAATTTTTTAAATCCTCTTATCTTAAATTTAAAAATGGAGAGATTTTTTCCCCTCCGCTGTCAGCTGGGAGCAGGGGGGGGGGGGGGGGGGGGGGGGGGGAGTTTTGGCGGGGGGGGGGGGGGGCTTTTTTTTGGTTTTTT